>NC_066559.1:4852255-4872255 GCF_024679095.1 Eriocheir sinensis | reverse complement strand
TGATGATTCATAAGCCAGACGGAAGTGCAGAGAGAAAAAAACTGATTACGAAAGTGAATTGCAGCTGACGATTGAAAAAAATAAGTGAACATCTATACTATGATTTTTACGGATATAACTGCTGCACTTCATTAGACAAGAGTGAAAATATATATCAGGAAAAAAAATCTACGTACATCTACCGTAAGTTTCCATATTGCCCATTTTTTCATTATTTTTTTCCCTTTTATGTCTCACTTATTTAACTTTAGGTCTGTAAGTAGGGCGAATATTGCATTTTTATGAGAGTATGGCGTGAAGAAATACGTGTGAAATGAAAACACACACACACACAGAAACACACACACACACACACACACACACACACACACACACACACACACACACACACTTGCGACGTTGTATGTGAAGGTGAAACGGCTGAGTAGACGATCAAGGCCACACACACACACACACACACACACACACACACACACACACTTTCCTATCCACCCAGTCCCATGTTGCAGTGTTTTCTCTCCCCTTTCTCTTCGCTTCTCCTCTTCTTCCTCCTCTTCCACTTTTCCTTCCTCCCTTTCTCCGTCAACTTTCCTCCTTCCTTCACTTTCCCTTTTGTTGATTCTTCCTTCCCTTTCTTTCTCACTCCTTTCTTTTCCTCTTTTACTTTCCCCTCTGTTTGTCTTTTCCTTCTTTCATTCGATCATGTTTCCTCAGTTCTTTTCCCTTCTTCCCTCTTTCTCTTATTTTTCCCTCCTCTCTTTTTCTATTTCTCTCATTTCTTCCTGTCTTCCTGTCTCCTCTTACTCCACTTTTTGTTTTTTCCTCTTCATTCCCCACATTTTGTCTTCTCCTCCTCCTCCACCTCCTCTTCTTCTTCCTCCTCCTCCTCTTCATCCTCAGTCAGTGTCACCATCTTTGCCAAGTAATAAAACTCGGCTTTATTTTTATGCTTGAAAATGGAATGCACAAATTTGACTTTTTCGCATTTTTTTTTTTTTTTAACTTCTGTCTGTATGTATCCATTTGTCTGTCTGTCCACCTGTTTGTGTGTGGGCCTGTCTGTAAATGTGTGTGTGTGTGTGTGTGTGTGTGTGTGTGTGTGTGTGTGTGTGTGTGTGTGTGTGTGTGTGTGTGTGTGTGTGTTTAAATGTGTTGGTAGCTGCTTTATTTCGTTTACTTTAATAAGGGCAGACAAGAATCTCTCTCTCTCTCTCTCTCTCTCTCTCTCTCTCTCTCTCTCTCTCTCTTATCTCGCCTCCTGCCAGCATCTCCGGGGACCAACAGCACATCCTCTAGACAGGGCTATATCTCAGGAAGGGGGGGAAGAAGGGGTAGGAAGGGGGGTGAAGGGGGGGAGAGGTCTGGGGGAGGAGAGTGCCCAGGTGGAAGAGAAATAGGATGCTCGGAGGAAGGGGTAGGCGCAAGGTGGAGAAGGGAGTGGATAAGGGGGAATATGGATGAAGTAAGAGATGAAGTTGGAAAGAGGAAGTATGGGAAGCAAATGGAGAAGAGGGATTGTGGATAAAGAGGAAGGAAGACTAGATAGGCATAGAAGAAGAGGACGACGAGATAAGATTGTGGAAGAGGAAGGGAAAGAAGACTGGATGAAAGAAGAAGAAAAAGATAGAAGAAGATTGTGGAAGAGAGGTGGACAGGGAAGAAAGAATGATAGGAAAGACGTGGAAGAATGGGTGGAAGAAAAAGATAGAGAGAGAGAGAGAGAGAGAGATAGGAGAGAGAGAAACGGAAAGAATGATAGGAGAGAGAGAGAGAGAGAGAGAGAGAGAGAGAGAGAGAGAGAGAGAGAGAGAGAGAGAGAGAGAGAGAGAGAGAGAGAGAGAGAGAGAGAGAGAGAGAGGGAGAGAGAGAGAGAGAGAGAGAGAGAGAGAGAGAGAGAGAGAGAGAGAGAGAGAGAGAGAGAGAGAGAGAGAGAGAGAGAGAGAGAGAGAGAGAGAGAGAGAGAGAGAGAGAGAGAGAGAGAGAGAGAGAGAGAGAGAGAGAGAGAGAGAGAGAGAGAGAGAGAGAGAGAGAGAGAGAGAGCGCCTGGCAGGTTACTACATAAGCACGTCTGTCTATCTAAAAGAAGGGTTTACATCACTCAGGATTTAGTCATCATTTTCACCTGAGCGCGAGCCAGGTGGAGCAACGAGAGTACGGCAGATGTAGTAGTAGTAGTAGTAGTAGTAGTAGTAGTAGAAGTAATAGTAGATGAAGTAGTAGGACGAAGAGAGAGAGAGAGAGAGAGAGAGAGAGAGAGAGAGAGAGAGAGAGAGAGAGAGAGAGAGAGAGAGAGAGAGAGAGAGAGAGAGAGAGAGAGAGAAACAACAGAGGGTACAGGAAGAAACAGACAAGGTAAACTTGGATATAAGGGAAGACTTTTGATATCTTGCTTCAATAATATTCTTCTTCCACGTGTATATTTTAGGAAACATATAAAAAACAGAAGACTCGCGGTAACGGATGAATGGAAATATCTGCCTAAACGGATGCAAATATCTTCACTTAACTTTTACCAGTCTGCAATGTTTACTAAATGTTGAAATCGATTTAGGTGCCTCAAAGGTAAAGAAAAAAGTATCATTACAAGTTATATATGATTGAAAGTGATTAGAAAAGCATTTATAGACATCCACCATTACAAAATATCACGGTAATTTCCTGTTAGTGTGGTGGGTGGTGGTGTTGGTGGTAGAGGTGGTGGGTGGTGGTGGTAGTGAGGGGGGCATATCAAAGCGTTTCAAGTGTTTCAAGTGTTACAAGACGTTCACTTAAATTACGAGCGTGACAAAAGGGCTTCATGACGGACATGGGAAATAATCAAAGGAGAATAAAAAAAGGTAATGGAAAGACTATCACATGCCAGCCTTTAAAACCAGGAAACAAATGACGGGCGTGGAACAGGAAGGGGTGGGTGACGCAACGCACACCTGCCGGGGAAACAAGGCGAGGAACACGGCAGACGGGGAAGGAAGGAACACTGAAAACAATACTAATGGCGGGAAGGAAAAAAAAAACCATGACATTCCTTCCAGACAACAAACAATATTAGTGAAAAAAAAAACAAGCAGAACTGACAAGATAAATAAAAAACAAGAATTACAACAACAACAAAAAAAAGATTAACGTTAACACAGAAAACAAGGAAAAATGTCAGCGAAGTAGAGAACACGACATAAATAAACAACCTTGAGAGAGAGAGAGAGAGAGAGAGAGAGAGAGAGAGAGAGAGAGAGAGAGAGAGAGAGAGAGAGAGAGAGAGAGAGAGAGAGAGAGAGAGAGAGAGAGAGAGAGAGAGAGAGAGAGAGACAGAGAGAGAGAGAGAGAGAGAGAGAGAGAGAGAGAGAGAGAGAGAGAGAGAGAGAGAGAGAGAGAGAGAGAGAGAGAGAGAGAGAGAGAGAGAGAGAGAGAGAGAGAGAGAGAGAGAGAGAGAGAGAGAGAGAGAGAGAGAGAGAGAGAGAGAGAGAGAGAGAGAGAGAGAGAGAGAGAGAGAGAGAGAGAGAGATGATGATGATGATGGTGAGGAGGAGGAGGAGGAGGAGGAGGAAAAAGAAGAGGAGAGGAATAGGAAGATGCAGGAGTGAAAGGTTGACTCACTACACAAGCAAACGTGTGTGTGCGTGTGTGTGTGTGTGTGTGTGTGTGTGTGTGTGTGTGTGTAGAAGGGCCGAGAAGATGCGTTCCATTCCCCTCCTTTTTTCCCATCTTCTCCCCTTCCCTCTTTCTCCCTTAATGGTGGTGGTAGTAGTGATGGTGGTGGTGGTGGTGGTGGTGGTATTGTTGGCCAGAATGAGAACGGTGGAAGAAGTTGCCAAAGTGGAGGTGGGGGTGATGGAGGGGGGAAGAGTAGAAGGGTTGGAGGCAGTGTCTGTGGGTGGTGGTAGTGGTGGTGGGTGGTGGTGAGGGGGGGAGGGGGGGATACAGCTAGTCAGTGTCACAAGTGTCTGAGGCGACGGTGATCTTGAGGTTAGCAGGAGGAAGAAGAGAAGGAGGAGGAAGAAGAGGAAGAGGAAGAGGAAGAGGAGAGGGAGGAAGCGAGGAAAAGACAAGATTAATGATGGTGATGAAGGAGGTAATGGTGATTATGGTTGGCGGTGGTGATGAAAGCGATAGTATTGGAGGTTGTGATGAAGATGGTGATGACTTGATGAGGATGATGATGACGTAATGGTAGTGATTGAGGCTGTCTTGATGGTGATGATGATAATGGTGATTCTGTGATGCTGTTGTTGGTTAAGGTAGCGATGGATTGTGGTGGTGGTGATGACTTAATGATGTTGAGTATGGTGGTGACTGGTGATGATGGTGATTAGGGTTGAAGTGATGATGATAATGGTGAGTCTGGTGCTGTTGCTGGTTATGGCTGGTTACGGTATCGTTGAATGATAGTGGTGGTGGCGGTGATGAAAGTGGAGGTGGAGGTGGCGGGGAAAGGCATAAGCGGGCCCGGTGAAAGGCAAGGTCAAGGTACCCACGCCACTACGCAGTATAAACGTTTACCTGCGGACAGACACACCTGGAAACACGGCGCAGGTGACACAGGGGATAATCACAAGACTACACGAGTGCTGCACAGGAACACACCAGCGGCAACACACCACACTGGAACTAACCTCTCGTGTGGCCATTCATCCATACACTTCACAAGGGCAGTGGTTAGCAGGCTTTTTTCTCTCTCTCTCTCTCTCTCTCATTTCGTTTCTCCCTTGAGCTCTTTACACTCACGCTATAAAGTAATGCATAACGTTACACCTGGAAACACATCGCAGGTGACACACGAGAGATAATCAAGACTACCCTAATGCTACATAGAAACACATATAGCAACAGTAACACACCATTATACACAGAAACAGAGTGATACATTGCCTTACATGTCTCTACTTAACCGTTTGCCAATCTGCACCGTTCTCTAAATGCTACACTAGCTTTAGGTGGCTCATAACAAAACACTGATGCGGATAAATTTGTATAAGAGAAGGGAAGAAACGGTAAAGCGATATAAGGTAAAGATAAAGGAAGGGAAAGTAAAGCAAATCGATATATGGTAAAGGTGAAGTGATATACAGCAATGAAGTGATACAATAAAGTGATATACACCAATTAAGTGATACAACTTACCACCACTTATACACGATGCAGAGTTATAGTGGTAGTGCACAGAATATTTCATCACTTAGCTCATAATTGAATACTACACATGAATACACAATGGGCAGAGCAACGGTGCAGCTTGGCCTTCCCCCTCCACCAGCAGTAATATATTGAGTTTTAAGTATTATTATTCTCTGTTGTTGAGGCATTCTGGCAAGGTGGAAGTGGAGGTGAGAGAAAAACACGAGTGGTACGAGATTAACATATTATAAACCGGTTTCGTTAAGGTTGAGTTCTGACGGGAATGGAAATAGTTAGGAAATACTTATCTCATTGCTCCCTGCGTTCTATTTTCCTTATCTTCTCCATTACTATTAAACACGAATACGAACTTAATACCAACTGGTTTTGCTAAGGATGAGTTCTCGTGGCGGAACTTTGGTGAAAATGGTTTTGAAATGTACTCACCTCATTTTCCCCTCTGTTTTCTTTCCCCTTCTTCTCTATTATAAATAAACAAGAATACGAATTAATACCAACTGGTTTTGCTAAGGCTGAGTTCTCGTGGCGGAACTTTGGTGAAAATGGTTTTGAAATGTACTCACCTCATTTTTCCCCTTGATTTCTTTCCCCTTTTTCTCCATTATAAATAAACACGTATACGATGAGATGAACATATTACCAACTGATTTCGCTAAGGCTAATGAGTTTCCTGACGAAGGCTTAGCGAAAATAGATTAGGAACCACACTTATAATTCATCGCCCCCTCCGTTCTCTTTCACCTTCTTCTCCATTATAAATAAACACGAATACAATGAGGTGAACGTATTACCAACTGATTTCGCTAAGGCTAATGAGTTTCCTGACGAAGGCTTAGCGAAAATCGATTAAGAACTACACTTACTTCATCGACCCCCTCCGCCCTCCGTTCTCTTTCACCTTCTTCTCCATTACTATAAAACATGAATACAAGGTGAACATCATACTAACTTATTTTGCTAAGGCTAATGAATTTCCTAAGCCTTAACGAAAATATATTAGGAACTACACTCATCTCTCCCCCCCCCCCCCCCCATTGCGTTCAGTTTTCCTTTCTTTTCATGTATAATTTCTTTCTTTCACGCATAATGAGTTCCCCTGACAAAGCCTTAATGAAAATAGTTACTAAGGATTTCAGAGGCTGTGCGGCCTCGTTTTTTGGGAATAATATCGTAACGAACAATCGTATCGGTACGAGATTTTGCGACAGTGTATTTCACACACTGCCTTAATTTTGAAGGGTATCGCCAACCGCCACAAGTAGAGAATAAAGGCACTTGTCCCTATACCAAGAGGGTAAAGTCATCAGTGTCAGGCAAAGATACGAACACAACTACCAGAGGCTCCGCCCACCTTGTTCCTCTTCCCTCCATCTCCCGCCTCCTCTCTCTCTCTCTCTGGAAGATACATACATACTCGAGAATGATTTTTTTTTTTTCAATTAAGGCATGATTGATGTGATACTGGGACTTTAATTTTGAGCATAGTGATACACATCTGGGCCGTGGACGTAATGACATGTGAGAGTAGGGTGAGGTGGTAAATGATGACTACCATGATTGATGGTATGGTAAATGATGACTACCATGATTGATGGTAGAACGATTGCTCGCTTGTATTTGTTTCTCTCTCGTTTGTTTTTTGTTGTTTTCCTTTTTGCTACCTTTCTTCGTCACCTGACTTTGACTCGCGGCTTTGAGGACGACTACTGGACAACGGATAATATCCATGAAAGTGTCGATCCTCTCGTTATTAACCTTGACTGTGACAGTGATGATGATGGGGATTTAGTGTTAAGTTGTGAAGAAGATTAAAGTCTTGAATATTCTTGTTTGTATCCTTAGTAAACCAAGAGTGTCCTTGCCATCACTATATTGTATAAAGTTCCTTAATATAAGCCTCATAACCCAGTGTCCCTCATCCACACTCAGTGATTCACTTTTAGTACTACCTCAAACATTTTATACCTTCGCAATTCTTCCCGTTACCATACTTTCAGCTCTTCCCTGACAATAAAATTAATAGCACCACTATAATTTGGCGATAAGAGCACCATTACTTTTATCAGTAGGTACATGCTATACAATAGCCCTACGAAAACGTACACCATAAACCACCAAACCACTACGCTACCAATAGTTACGGAGGTAATTAGGCTATGTAAGTAACACGTTACCCTACTCTCAACTTTATTTAAAGGATGCCTATCAGTATTAGAAAGAGTATATAACGCCACTACAATTAATGCATGCCTTTCATTCATTATAGTTACGAAGCTACATGAGAGAGAGAGAGAGAGAGAGAGAGAGAGAGAGAGAGAGAGAGAGAGAGAGAGAGGGAGGAGGCGGAGATGGAGGAAGAGGAACAAGGTGGGCGGAGCCTCTGGTAGTTGTGTTCGTATCTTTGCCTGACACTGATGACGGACAAGTGCCTTTATTCTCTACTTGTGGCGGTTAAATTAAGGCAGTGTGAAATACACTGTCGCAAAATCTCGTACCGATACGATTTCGTTGCCTTAATGAAAATAGTTAGGAAATACACTCCCCTCATTCCCCCTCATGTACTCTTTCACCTTCTCCTTTACGATATATATTTTCCATTGAAGGACGCAAGGTGCAATAAGCTAAACGCAACAACCATTAGAGGCTAGTTTGTGCTTGTCTTAATTCACTCTGCTTGAAGGGCGCGGAGCGAGGTAGATCTCCGAATTTCTCACCGCGAAGGATAGACAAAAAAGGCTGACCAAGAATTTCCAAGTAAAACAACAAGAAAAACGAGAGACTAACCCTGAAACAAATTGCCTTCTTTTTTTCCCCTTTTGTATTTTTTTTTTTTTTTGTCTTGCCTTCCCCCTCCCTCCCTCCTCCCTCTCCCTTCCCTTCTCTCCTATCCATTTGCGTCTCTGCCTCCCTTCCTCCCTCCTACTCCATCTCCTCTCTCTCTGCTTCTCTTCCTCCCTTCCTCCTACTCACTCCTCTTCTCTCCCTTTGCTTCACCTCCTCCCTTGTTTCCTTCTACTCCATCTCCTTCTCTCCTTTTGGTTCTCTTCCTCTCTTCTTCCCTCCTTCTCCCTCTCTCTCTCCTCTTCAACCTCATCCATACTTTCAACAGGAGAAAAAGAAGAGGAGGGAGGGGGAGGGCAAGGGAGGGGCTGTGTCGTCTCTCTCATACAATATTAAAAGTAAACAGTGAGCTTGAGGGGGGTAGTGAAAGAGGAGGAGGAGGAGCAGGAGGAAGGGGAAGAGGAGGAGGAGGAAAATAGTGGCCAAGTGACTATTGTAACCACGTGGAAATGCAGTGTGTGTGTGTGTGTGTGTGTGTGTGTGTGTGTGTGTTCGCTTGACTGCATGCCCCCACCTTGCCTTGCCTTGCCTTGCCTTACCTCACCGTACCTTATCTGATACCTGTCCATGCGTGACTAATTACCTTACCTATGCACTTTATCTTTGTCCACACACACACACACACACACACACACACACACACACACACACACACACACACACACACACATACGACCATCATCCCCCCCCAACACACACACACTTTGGTAACACAGTGGTGGTGGGGGGGGGTGATGGTGGAGGTGGAGTTGCGGGTGGTGATGGTGGAGGTAGTTGTGGTGGTGGTGGAGGTGGTGGTGGTGACCTTTCCATTTGGTGCATGGCTGGTTTTTGCGTCTCTTTCGTCATTGTTGAATCTAAAAGGGGAGAGGAGAGGAGAGAATGGGAAGAGCAGAGGAGAGAAGAGGAGACAGGAAAAAGACAGTAAAATAACAGAAGAAAGACGAGAGGGTGGAGGAAAAGAAGGACAGGCGATGAATAGTGAGGAGAGGAGAGTAAAATAAAAACATAATAAAGTAAAATAACAGAGAAGGATGACGAGAGTGAAGGATGGGAATGGGCAGATGAGATAAACGGTAGTAAGGAGAGAAAGAGAGGGAACATGGGGGTAAGGTAAATGATCGAGGTGGGTATGGACGGACAAAAGAAGAGAATGTAGATTGATGCGAGGAAGAATGAGATGCTGAGATGGGAAGATGACGTGGGAGTAAAGAATGCAAGAGGGGATGAGATGACGGGAAAAAAAGGAAAATATACAAAACAGGCAGAATGTGTGGAAAAGATGGGGAAGAAAAGGGGGATTGTGGTGGCAAGGATCAGGTTAGCATAGTCATCTCTATCATCCTCATCACCATCGTTATCATCACACACACACACACACACACACACACACACACACACACACACACACGGGGAAAATGTTCATGCAAGAAGGGGAAGGCGAAGAAGGAAAAGGGCAGAGGGTGTACGAGACGAGAGAGAGAGAGAGAGAGAGAGAGAGAGAGAGAGAGAGAGAGAGAGAGAGAGAGAGGTGGAGCATTCAAGCAAAACGGAGAAGAGAGGGCACACGTGTAAACCATCATGCTACACACACACACACACACACACACACACACACACATACACACACACACACACACGTTCCGAGCACACCACGTCGTTCATTCACTGTTGCCCATCGCACGCGTTCACACCTCACTTTTTTTTACCTGGCGCAGTCCCCTTCTCACCTGTCCTTCATGCACTTCACCTTTTCTTCCTCTTGGTCTTTATTTCTACTCCAACTATTATTATTCTCAAACGTCTTCATTCTCCTCCTGCTCCTGCTTTGTTCCACTTCACTCCACCTCGTCTTATTTTTCTTTTTCTTTTCTCTCTCTTTTTCACGTTACTGCTTCATTTCACTTTTGTTTTGTGCATCCAATTTCTTTTTTTTTCTCTCCCTCCCTCCCTCCTCCTGTTTCACTTCACCTTGCTTCTTTTTTTCTCATTTTCCTTCGTTTCAGTTTCACCTCACCTCCTCCTTTTGCTTTTCTTACTCTTACTCTTCCTTCCCTCCTCCTCCTCCTCCTCCTCTCACAGGTAACCAAAAAACGTATGAAAGTCGTGCAGTGCTTGAACAAAAGTCGTAGAAACACTAAACTTGGGCAGCTCAACGCAAAAGGAAACGACGAACGCAATGCGGCAGTTCCCTTGTTAAAAAAGAAAAGAGAAAAGAAAAAAATGAGAATTGAACGTTTATAGGGTATGGTTGTTGTGTCTCTGAGGGGTAAATATGGACTAGCGTAATGGTTCTTATCTTGAAACGAAACAAGTTGAGAAGAAAACGAAGAATGAACAGAAATCCGAAACAGTAGTAGGCAATCTCTCTCTCTCTCTCTCTCTCTCTCTCATATTTAAAGTCAGCAAATTAGTTCACAAAAGTCGTAAAGAGGTTGAGTGGGAGTTCAACGAAGTCAAAACCATTCTCTTTTAAGTGTGTCGCCAAGGCTGAATGTACTGCGTAGGCCGAGGAGAAAGACGAGAGTAAACAGGGGAAGAAGAAACAGAAGAAGAGGAAGAGAAGGAGGAGGAGAAGGAGGACGAGGAATGAAATTGAGCAAAAGTTAGACAGTTGGCACTCAGAAAAAAAAAGAGTTCAGAGAGAGAGAGAGAGAGAGAGAGAGAGAGAGAGAGAGAGAGAGAGAGAGAGAGAGAGAGAGAGAGAGTCAAATTTAAGAGCAAAGTGTAACACATGGTTCAAACATAAAATAATAATAATAATAATAATAATAATACCACAACTACTACAATGAAATCAGTAAAATAACCAAACCAAGAAAGAAAAAAATAGTAATAACGTAACAAGAAAAGTAAAAAACAAGTAAACAAGTAAATGGAGAGAGAGAGAGAGAGAGAGAGAGAGAGAGAGAGAGAGAGAGAGAGAGAGAGAGAGCGAGAGAGAGTCTGATCCTTGCGCACCCTCATTCCTATAAACTCTTGAAGTCACCGCTCTCTAGACCCAACCAAACAACCGACCAGCTAACCAAACAACCAAACAAGTAAACAACCAGTCTACCAAACGAACACTGACGTCATGTTCTTAAGGGTGAATGTTCATGGCAAAGGCCGGCCCCAACACCTCTCTTGGCCCTCCCCTCTCTTCCCCTCTCCCCTCACTCGTTTCCCTCACCCCCCCCCCATCTCTCTCTCTTTCTCTCTCTCTCTCTCTAGGCCGATGCTAAGTAAGGGAAGGGATGGAATGAGGGGAGAATGTGGGACGTAGGATGTTGCTGCAGGGAAGGACAGAGAGAGAGAGAGAGAGAGAGAGAGAGAGAGAGAGAGAGAGAGAGAGAGAGAGAGAGAGAGAGAGAAGTTATCCACGACGAGAGAACTTCATTTTGCGTCGTCACACGTTAGAGAGAGAGAGAGAGAGAGAGAGAGAGAGAGAGAGAGAGAGAGAGAGAGAGAGAGAGAGAGAGAGAGGTTATCCACGACGAGAGAACTTCATTTTGCGTCGTCACACGTTAGAGAGAGAGAGAGAGAGAGAGAGAGAGAGAGAGAGAGAGAGAGAGAGAGAGAGAGAGAGAGGTTATCCACGACGAGAGAACTTCATTTTGCGTCGTCACACGTTAGAGAGAGAGAGAGAGAGAGAGAGAGAGAGAGAGAGAGAGAGAGAGAGAGAGAGAGAGAGAGAGAGAGAGAGAGAGAGAGAATGTTGGCATCTCTCCGCATCTTGCTTTACCCCGTCTCTTGCAAAGTCACGTTTCTCATCTCCAAAATTAATGAAAGACAAAATTCTTGATTAAGATAAAAAAAACAAAATTAATGTTCGATCCACACTTCTTCCAGTCTACCCCTCTCTCTCTCTCTCTCTCTCTCTCTCCTTTCTATTCCTCTTCCTTCTTTCCCTTCCCGCATCACATTCTCCTTTCTCATTCTTTAAATTTCCTCTTCTCCCTTCATCCTTCCCCTCCATTCTCTCTTTCCTCTGCCCTTTCCTATCTTTATTTTACTTCCTTCTCGTTTTCTTTCCTTTCTCTTTTCTTTCAAGCAAATCAACATCAAAACAAATAAATCTATCCTTATATTTCTATTGTTACCATTATTATTATTATCATTATTATTATTATTATTATTAGTAGTAGTAGTAGTAGTAGTATAGGAGACAGATGGATACTTTAGGCACTTCCCTCCTCCTCCTCCTCCTCCTCCCTATTCATCCTCCAGCGCCTCATCAATTTGTGCTGCCCGGCTCCTCACGTCACACTTGTAACCCCACTCCACCTCATCAGTCGACTCCTCACACACACACCCTTCACTCCCCAACCTCCCTCATGCAAGACCTCCCCTATAAATGGTCACGTCTCCTGCCTCGACACAAAGATGCAGGAGGCAGGCAAGGATGGAAGGAAGACATGGAGATGGGCACAGAGGCAGGGAGGAAGACGGGGTGGGTGGGAGGAAGGGAAGGAGGGGGAAGAAGTGTTTAAGGGAGGGAGAAGCTGAGAGGGCGAAAGGAGTGAGGTAGGAGGGGAGACAGGGAAGAGGTGAGAGGGGAAGAGGGATAAGGAACGAAGGCAGGGATGGTAGGAGGAGGTGAGGGAGGAGTGGAAGGGGGGAAGGAACGAGGGTAGGGAGGAAAGGAGGCAGGGAAGGAGGGAACGGCAAGGGGGGAGGGAGGTTAGCAAGCAGGGTAGGAGGCAGGCAGGGAGACGTGCCAGACAGACCTTCCCTTGCCAGTCTTGTGTGTGTGTGTGTGTGTGTGTTGAGGCAAGGCAACTTTGCTTATTTTATCCTCTCGCGCTGTGTGTGTGTGTGTGTGTGTGTGTGTGTGTAATGAATTGGTGATGCTGCATGGTTCTTCAGTCTTCTCTTCTTCGTATTTTCTTATTCTCCTTCCTCTCCTTCCCCTCCTCCTCCTCCTCCCATAAATAGGCATGCCCCTCCCAGCCCCGAAGTGACTCACCAAGGACGCGGAAAAGGAGGAGGAGGAGGAAGATGAGAAGTAAAGTAGGAAAAGAAGGAATGAGAAGACTCGTAATTCTGCGAACCCTCATTTGACTCAAGTTACAAAGAACCTAAAAAAAAAAATAAAAAAAAAAAAAAAAAATAAATAAAAAAAAAACGATATGGATCAGGATCAAATTAATTCACCATATTTTCATTATTATTTTTGTTTAGTTTACCTCTCCATGTCACTTCTTTACTCTCTGAACTTTAAATAACTTCGTACTACGGTTTGTATTTCTACTACTACTACTACTACTACTACTACTACTACTACTACTACTACTACTACTATTACTTCTTCTACCACTACCACTACTACTACCACTACTACTACTACTACTACTACTACTTCTTCTACCACTACTACTACTCGTCCTCCTTCCTCTTACAGTAAATCCTCGAGGTTAGTTTTTACCCCAGCAGGCGAGGGTATGCTAAGGGAGGGATGGTTTCCGCGTTGCTTTGTTATTGTACGTAAAAGGGGTTGTGGGAGAGAGAGAGAGAGAGAGAGAGAGAGAGAGAGAGAGAGAGAGAGAGAGAGAGAGAGAGAGAGAGAAATTATCAACCCGATAAGGCAGCCATACAAGGTTAGAGTTATAAATTAAGACTGAAAAAAAGACTGATTACCATATCGTGCAACTTCTAAAACAACAACAATAATAATAATAATAATAATAATAATAATAATAATAATAATAATAATAATAATGATGATAACAGCAATGATACCCAGACACATTTATCTCAGGAAAATAACAGTAGTAAGCAATGACTAACTAACCTAAAAACAAGAACAGTAATAATAGTAATAATAATAATAATAATAATAATAATAATAATAATAATAATAATAATAATAATAATAATAATAATAATAATGATAATAACAATAAATAAATAAACGAAATGATGATGATAACAATGATAAAGTATTAAACGTGAATGAATCAAAACAAAAAAGGAATAACAAGAAAAACGATGAATTCCAGGAAGGGTCTTGTCTTGTGGCCTTTTAAATTGGTACCGAGGATCTGTTGGAGTACTCAAGCGTTAATTTCTTTTACATAATAGGAAACAAATTAGCGTCCATTTTCTTCCATTCATTCATTTAGTGCATACAAGAAGGAACGTAAATGGACTACACTGAGGTACAACAAACAAATTATAAACTTCCAAACTAAGAATAGAAGAAGAAAATAATAAGTTGTCAAGAGCAGGTGCGATAATAATTATAAAGCTGTAATTATTTCACGCACACGCAAAAAAATAATTAATAAGGGGACGAAAAATCAACAGGAATTAACTACACTCGAAACTGCCCAACACAAGGACGCAGCGAGTGGGAGGTAATTATCCTGACGTTAATTATCCCATTTAGGACCAGCGACACGTGTAGAAACTCAGGTGATTATGATTTAAGTACCCGGTAGTCACAGGTAAGCCAATTAAGGGTGACACCTGCTCATTAAGTCAAATAAATTACTACTACTACAATTTCTACTACTACTACTACTACTACTACTACTACGAAACACGGGAGCTTATTAATATATAGAGGTGAGTGGGAACATGAAGAGTAAAAAAAATGGTAGAGGGAGAGAGGAAGGGAGGAGGAAGAGGAAGGAAAAGAGCAAAGAGTGAAAGACATAAGGAAGAGTCGAGAGGAGGTTGAGGGTGAGCGGGTAGAGGAGAGGGAGGAGGAGGAATGGAGAACGAGGGGTAAAGGGATAGAGGGAAGGGGAGGTGGAGGAAGAGGAGAGATGGAAGGAAAATGAGAGGGAAGGCACCGTGCGTGATTAAGAGGAAGGGAAAGTGTAGAGAAAAAACATGAATTAGCGCTGATTCTCTTCGTCTTTCAATCCCTCTGACGTCAAGACCGAGAGAGAGAGAGAGAGAGAGAGAGAGAGAGAGAGAGAGAGAGAGAGACGTCATTGTAAAAAGCAAAATCTTAAGTGCGAAAGAAGATCGTGGTGAACAATAGCACACTCTCTCTCTCTAATGCTGTGTACCGTTGTGTTCTTGTGTCATAAGGAAACTTGCTAACATGATTTAAAGCCAATTATTCTCTCTCTCTCTCTCTCTCTCTCTCTCTCATTATGGGAAGAAGGTGAATGAAGGTTACACGAGATAAAGGTTCCTCCTCTTCCTCCTCCTTTTCCTTCTCCACCTCCTCCTCCTCTTCCTCCTCTCTCTTTCCTCATTTCATCCATATCTTATCCTTACGAGTATTGACCAGTTCGAGAGAGAGAGAGAGAGAGAGAGAGAGAGAGAGAGAGAGAGAGAGAGAGAGAGAGAGAGAGAGAGAGAGAGAGAGAGAGAGAGAATGCATATTATTTTCATACTCAAAAGTCTTATGCTGATTACATTAAAAAAAAATTTGTAATAATCAACATCTGTGCATTAAATTCTGCACATATGTATTATTCTAGACAAGTAAACACGTTAATTAGATCTAAGCTCACACCTTTACCTGCCTACCTACCTTGCAAACCTTTCCTTCCACTGACGAAAAAAATAATCAGAGGAAATAAAATCCTAAAAAGTAGGAAAAAATGAGATAAAAATGATAAAGCGAAATAAAAGTCTAAAGCTTGTTGTGGGAAGATAAGATTAGAATACAATGTCAAAGAAGGTTAAGGAAAAAAATAAGGTAATTGATGAAGACTAACAGCGGACGTATTCCAAACTGTCCTTATTTAGATGTCAGTTATTTTCGCCTAAAAACTAATGGGAGCTTCTTAACAATTTTTTTATCTTCGTTGAATTCCACACACTTCACTCCCAGTTACTTTTTTTTATTGGCATACTTGCGCCATACCTACTGACAGAGGAAACTGGTATGTTGTGTTCATAACCTTTTAATTAACCCAGAAAAGTCGTCCATGGAAAGCTTGTAAGAAATTAACATAACCTAAAGCTTGTAAGAAATTAACATAACCTAAAGCTTGTAAGAAATTAACATAACCTAAAGCTTGTAAGAAATTAACATAACCTAAAGCTTGTAAGAAAAAAAAATTATTATTGTTTTCTTTTTTTGTGTGCCCTTGAGCTGCCTCCTTTGTTGTAAAAAAAAAAAAAATAAATAACCTAAGGATGGAGAGCTCGTAATATGGACGTAAGAAAGCACACGAAAAGAGACCCAAAGAAGATCAAAATAAAGAAGAAATTATAATCTAAACTGAAATCAAAGAGTAATATATATAATAGTTAGATAAATGTTACTAGAATTGATGTCAAAGGAATAGCCTAGAAATGGGAGCCCGTAAAAAAAAAAAAGACTAAAGAAGATAAGATAAAGAAGAAAAGTATAAAGTATAAAAGAGAGTTATGTAGTAAAATTAGACAGATATTGCTACGGTGGAACTGATGTCAAAGGAGAGCTCGTAGGCCTCATAATATAATCGTAGAAAAACAAACACTAAAGAACGCAAGAAGACAAAATAAAGAGGAAAATGCACACACAAAATAAAATCTAGCAGAGTAATATAATACCATCAGATAACATAGAACCAGTTAAGCGAGGCAATACACGTAACATGAAGGGTAAATGCCGCGGACCAGCGAATATCACGCTTCTAACCATTCCTCCCTTACTACACGCCTTGCTCCTCCCCGCCAAGCAAAGACAGACAGACAGACGGAACAAGAAGCAGCAAAAATGTCAAGGTCACGAGAGAGAGAGAGAGAGAGAGAGAGAGAGAGAGAGAGAGAGAGAGAGAGAGTGGTGGTGGTGGTGGTGGTGGTGTAACGTGTTGAATGTGGTTGGTGTTGTGATATTATTTTGGTTGTCGTGATGAGGGGAAGGTAATGAAGGGTGTTGTTGTTGTTGGTGGTGGTGGTGGTGGTGATGATTCTCTTATGGTAATGTGGTGTTTGTCTATGTGTGTTTTTAGTTCGTTATTCACTGTCACTATCAATTTACCATCACAATCATTCATCACCATCGTCACCACCACCAGCACCAGTCCTCATTATACCCTTCTACATACCATCACCACCAACATCATCACTTATTCCCATCACCATTATTCTTCACCACATATTTAGTCCCTTTCAAACACCTCGATCACCTACGTCATCACCACCATCACAAACCTTATTTAGCCTTCAACACATCACCACCACCACTTAATATGTTCGTTGTTACCAGTAGCCTCATCCAAGCACCACCACCACCGCCATCACCCCACGCGTCAGTCCGTTGTTTGTGATCCATGACGCCATCCATCACGCTTCCCTTTTTGTCCTGTTCATCCCGCCCTTCCCTGTCCATCACGCCTATTGCTCGCTTTATCTCGCTATGTAAACTTTCCTTCAGAGCTTGACGTTGAACTCCTCGCCTTCTCTCCTTGCCTGCCTAGCCTTCCCTCCTCCTCCTCTTTCGTCTCCTCATCCTCCTCATGGCTGCTTGCTCATCTCTCTCCTCTTCCTCTTCTTCTCTCCTACATATCGCTTCTGTTTTGGCCATACCTCTCATTTATCTTTCTATCTTAAACAGCTTCCTTCTTTCTCTCTCCCTATATTATTTTCTCGTTGTTTGTATCTTTCTTCTCTCCCTCCCTCCTTCTCTTCCTTTTTCCCTCCTCTTTCTCATCTTCCATAAACACTGCTTGCATATCTCCTCCCGTCCTCCCTCTTCCTTACCTCCCTCCGTGTTTCACCTCCATAACGCCTTGAAATGTAGCCTCCCCTGATCTCCCTCCCTCTCCGTTGCCTGCTTCTCCCCATCCCCCTCTCCTTCACCTGCTTCCTCCCCTCATCTCCCCATATGTTTGTTTCCCTCTCCCCTCACCTTCATCACTTCATCTCCCCAACCTTCACTCTTACGGCTCCTCCCCCCCCCCCTCCCCACCTCTCCCCTCTTATACCTTCATTTGTCTACTTCATCAGCCCTTCTTCTTCTCCCCCCCACCCCGACACACGCGCCAGTATCCCTTCCCTTCCTTTCCTCCCTTCATCCTTCCATCCATGACATTCGCCCCCTCCTCCTCCTCTTCATCCTCCCTCTCTTTTCGTACCCCTTCCCCCTTCATGTCCTCAATCAGCTGACCAATGTCCCTCCCGTCACACACACACACACACACACACACACACGTCAGCCTCGCCCTCCTTCTTACCTCACTTGATTCACGTCACTACGAAGAGATGAGAGGAATTATTAGCAGACAGGATGACGTATCTATGAAGGAGACAATGCGAAGAGATGTGTGCGCTTGTGTTTGTTAAGGGGGACGGATGTGTTTTACTGATCAACTCGTCTCGTCCCTATAATTTACGAGATGTTTTTCCTTGTTTTTTTTTATAATTTAGAGTGGGGTGGAAAAAAATATAACATCCGGTGAAGAAGTGATGAGGAAAGAAGAAAAAAACTAAGTGTGGCATTCCTACAAAAAAAAATTGAGGAGAAAATGGTTTGTGGAGAAGGTGAAGGAGAAGGGAAAGTTGTGTTAAAGTTTGGTGAGCGGAAAAAAACTGTCATGGAAAAGAAAAAACATGAGAAGAAACAACCTATATCCCTTTAGAGAAAATAAGGGAAAGAAATGGCTGAGAGAGAAGGTGAAGGAGAGGGAAAAGCTGTGTTGGTACCTAGGGTGGAAAAAAACGGATTGTCAGGGAGAAGAATGCAATGGAAAAAAAACATGGAAAGAAAGCCAATGGAGGAAAGAAGTGATTGGTGAAGGAGAAGGAAAACCTGTGTTCGTACCTAGAGTGGAAAAAACAGATTGTCAGGGAGAGGAATATAATAGAGAAGAAAAAAAATGAGAAGAAAACCAATTGGAAGAAAAAAATGATTGGTGAAGGAGAAGGAAAACCTGTGTTCGTACGTAGAGTGGAGAAAAATAGATTATCAGGGAGAGGAATGTAATGGAGGAGAAAAACATGGAAAGAAAACCAATTGGAGAGAGAAATGGTTGGTGTGAAGAAGGAAAAAAAAGAAGTGTTGATACTTTTGTGGGGAAAATAAATTGTAACGGAGCGGAAAAAAATGAGCTAGATAAAAAAAAAAAAAAACGTTACTAATACAATACAAAGCCAAAGTGAAGGCAGAAAAGGAAAAGAAGGTTATTGTGTTGTTACTTACAGAATACACATCGGAGGGGAAAAAATAGTTTGTGAAAGAAAGTGTATATGAGAGAAAGATGTGATATACTGTCAAGGAAAATGAGTGAAAGAAAACAACTTATGGAAAAAATGTAGAAAAGACGAAGATTATTTTGTTCCATACGCAATACACATCAGAGGGAGAAAAAAATTTGTGAAAGAAAGCGTATATGAGAAACATGTGATATACTGTCTAGGAAAATAAGTGAAAGAAAATAACTTATGGAAAAAATGTAGAAAAGACAAGATTATTATTTTGTTCTACACGCAATACACATCGGAAGGAGAAAAATGGAGTAGGAGGAGGAGGAGGAGGAGGAGGAGTGTAGAAAAAAAAAGATATATACTGCCCCATCCCCCATTTTTCAGAGGATGGGAGGACAAAAACTAATGGCGTGGAATGGAGGAAAGGTAAACGTGGAACAAATAAAAAAAAGAAGGTTGTGGAGCATCCTAAGATTTACTGTCGGGTAATAATGGAGTGGAGGGAGATGGTTCAGAAGTGGTGGAGAAAGAAGGAGGAAGAGATGAAGATGACGAAGGAGGAAGAGGTGGGGATAAATGAGGAAGAAAGGAGGAAAAATAGGTATGGGTTGTGAAGGAGGAAGAGAAGAAGGAAAAGTGTAAGAAGAGATAGATAGTGAAAGAGAAGAAGGAAGAGGAGGATGACAGGAAGGTTGGAGGGAGGGACTAGAAAAAAAGGGAGAAAATATAAAAGTTGAAGAAGGAAAACAAAAGAAGCAAGACGAACCAGAATGAAAGAGTAGAAACACAACAATTACGACAATACCAAAAAAAACTAAAAAAAACGAAGCAAACAGTTGAACAAGAAAAAAAAAAAAAACGCAACAGGCACTTCACCCCTACCCCCCCCCTAAAAAAAAACCATGTAGGCATTAATCTTCTGCAGCCTCCTCTAAGCATCTCACTCA
>NC_066559.1:4807255-4847255 GCF_024679095.1 Eriocheir sinensis | reverse complement strand
GTGAAGCAGGTCTTGGCGCAGTACCCGGAGGCTCACCTAGGTAAGGCTGACACACACACACACACACACACACACATTGAAAGATAGATAGATAGGCAGAAGAATATACTTAGATGGATAGATATATAGATAGATGAATAGGTAAGCAGACAATGATGGTGACTATACAATGTTGGTGTGGAAAGGAAGAGGAACAAAAGAAGAAGAGACAGGAATAAGGAGAAGGAAAGGAGGATGAATTGGCACAGAAATAGCAATGAATGGAAGAAAGTGGGAGAGGAAATAGGGTGATAAATAAGAAGAAATGGGTGACAGAATAGGTGATGGGGAGGGGGGAGGACTAAATGAAAAGGAAGAATAGGGAAAAAAGGGGGAGAGGAAAGAGGGGAAAAAAGAAGAGAGGGAGTAACAGTTAAGAAAAAAAAAGGAAAGGAAGAGGAGAGGGTAATATGGGACATGGGAGGTGGTGATAGGAGGAAGGGGAAAGAAGAGGGGAAGGAAGAGGACGAGAGGGGAAGAAAAGGGACATAGCATTGTGTAAGAGTTAATGTTGCTCAGATGGTGATAGTTGCTGGGATTCTTGGCTCAGTGAGTGGAGTACCAGGTTTTTGTGGAGGTGTCTGGGCTTATAGTTTTTTCTTATCGTTTATTTACGTCTCTTGTTTATTGTTCTCTACCCTGCCCAATCAACGACCCACCCCAAGGAAACTACGCTGCAGCATTCTTTTACACACACACAATAATAGACATAGAAATTAGAATAAGGATGTAAATTAGAAAGGAGTAACTATAAAATAAGGCATAGATACAGAAATTAGAATAAGGATGTAAATTAGAAAGGAGTAACTATGAAATATGACAGACACAGTATTAGATTAAGGATGAATGGTTAGAAAGGAGTAACTAGAGAAAAGACATATTAGATGAAGGATGTATAATGAAAATGAGTAACTAATGAGACAATAATTATATGACAGGCAGGAAAACTAGTGAGGAGGCCCAATGCATAAAATAATTCAGTCTGTTTATATGTTAAGTGTATAGTTGGAAAAAAATATAGGCAAGCAAACCAAACAAATTTATGATGACTAAAGGAAAGGAATGAATGATGGAGTGAATCAATAAAAAAAAGTTCATTACATAACATTCAGTAACAATAACCAAAACAACAACACTCAAACACACCTACACCACCACCTTCCCCACTTCCAAACACCCCTGACTGAATCCTTTCAACACCACTCACACATCTTCACTTTTCTATACACCAGCACTTTTTCCTATACATCACCACTCTTTAATATACATCACTCGCACTTAAACATCACCACCCACACCTATACATCCCCACCATCACTCTTTCCTACACACCTAACTAACTTATTCCTCTCTCCTCTCCTCAGGTCGCAGGCGGGAGTGGTTCACGCTGGAGGATGCCTTGGCGAACCTATCCCGTAACAGACCCAAGCAGAGCGCCTATCTCGAGGTGCTCCTTAAGTCTGCCTGACCTCCTCCTACTCTTCCTCCCTGTGTTCTTGCCTGCTGGAAGGAAGATGGGCTACAGGAGGATGAACGGAAGAGCACGGAGTGGTGATGGTGGTTTTGTAATGGTGTCTTCGGAGTATGATGGGATGACTTCTACTTCTGACACTGCTACTGCTACTACTGCTATTACTACTACTGCTACTTTCATTTCTCCTGCTGTGTCTACTACCTCCACAACTACTACAGCTCCTTCTTCCTGCTCTCACCCGCTTGATGTGGAGTCCAGCGAATGTTGAGAAAAAGGAAGAAGGATTTGGAGGAATTCAGGCCTTTGGGTGCTGTTAAGGGTCCTGCGTCTTCCTACTCCTCCTACTCATACTTCTCCTTCTGTTCCTACTTCATCATCACTAACATTCAACTTTTGTTTATACTCATCCTCCAGCTTCATCATTTCTTCCAAGACCTACTACTACTACTACTTCTACTTCCACTACTACAACTACTGCTACAACTACCAAATGTGAGGGTCCAGTGCAGTGGTGTTGATGGTGACTGTGGTGATGGTGACTGTGGTGATAATGGTGGTGGTGCTTCAGACTTATAAGTGACTAACACCTGTGGCAGCTAAGTTAAGAGGGTGGTAATGGAAGAAAAAAGAACTAACTGCTTATCTTCCCCTTCCATCTCCAACTATGGGACAACCTTATGATAAACTGTGTGCATGTGCGTTTTCTAAGTTGAGGCTTCTTATTAAAATGGACACCAAGGAAGCCAACACATATAAACAGTGGAACATGAACAGTATATATATATAAAGAAGGAACCTG
This sequence comes from Eriocheir sinensis, assembly GCF_024679095.1. Classification (NCBI taxonomy): domain Eukaryota; kingdom Metazoa; phylum Arthropoda; class Malacostraca; order Decapoda; family Varunidae; genus Eriocheir; species Eriocheir sinensis. The sequence goes on along the minus strand of NC_066559.1, from coordinate 4,844,943 downwards.
CTCATTCATACAATACCATACATACATGCAACCCACCAGGTGTGTATATATGAGAGCAGCAACACCATAATTCTTCTTCCTTCACTGTTAAGAGGGCAGAAGACATTGAAAAGATGTGATGTGCGTAAATATATGTTCCTGCTGTTCCTTTTCAAGCCATGCTGGAGGACGCTGAGGCTGGCTAAAGGGAACTATATAGAAAAAGAAGAGAATCCTGTTCTGCCACACCACACCTTTGAGGCCACACAAACCCACACATGCCAAGTGATTACTTTTATCCTTATCAACCATGCCAATGCAGACTGTAGGATTAGATTTTTCTTTACAGTGTATCTTTAGGCTGCGGCAAAGCCCATGCACGAGGGACCACTGGAGACCACAACCAACACCCACTGTTCAAACTAACCTTGCAAATATGCCCCTCCATTTCTGTATTAACTGCACCTCATTGGACAGTCCTTATGCAAGACATGCCCCCTTCTCTCATCAAACTCCACGAATTCAAGTCACTTTCTTTTAAGTGTATTTCACTGGCCATTCCTCAAAGCCATGCCTCTCATCACTACCTCAGACTTCATGCTGTTGGTGGATGTTGGGAAATGTTAAGCCTTACAAGGGTTACTGGGCTTGCATGGTTGGTTTGAACAGTACTTGTATTCCTTCTCTCGTAAGGTCGATATTGTGATGCATTGTGAATACCATGTGTGCCTTATTAGCGGAGCACCTTATTGCCTCGAGTGCCAAGCGTGCCTGTGTCTGGTGCCGGAAGGATCAAGTATGTGTGTGTGTGTCCCTATGGCAGGTCCCTCGTGGGTAGGACTCGTCTCCGTGCCCTGGGGTGTGTGTAGGACTCCCAGCTGGAGGTGCATCCTACAGCTTGGGGTCCTACACAGCACCTTGGCTCATAGTACAAACATGAGGAACACAATGATGGCAGGACAGGAATGGTGGTGGGAGGGGTGGCTAGTGTTCCACCCTGTCCCCAATCCTTCCAACCCCTTGTCCTGATCCTCCAAACCCCTCACCAATTCTTCCCCTTATCCTCCCCTGAAGTCCCCTCTCCTTCAACCCCTCCACAAGCCTATACAAAGTGAGGGTTAGACAGAATGGTTCTTTTTATCCTGATGGTCCACTTTATTATGAATCTTGGAGGGTAGTAATTGTGTTTATACCTTGGAGATAATGGCAGCTCCTGAAGGAAGAAGAGTAAGAGGCAAAAGAAAATGACACAGCCATATTTCTGTTTGTCTAAGAAAATATCTGTGGTGTAATCAAGCACTTCATTCCTGTAATAACCCCTTTATATCCTTTCGCTAGGCATCTGATACAGAGGAGAAAAGGAGGATAAGGGTGAGAGGAGGAGGAGAGGTGAGATGGCCAAACCAGGGGGATAGGAGAGGTCAGGGGAAACATGTGTCGCCCCGTCCCCTACACTTTTTTTGAGGCCTAGGACTAGACGATAACATGATAAACATTACTATACTAGAGGTTAGCAAGAGATCCGAGAATAACATCGTTTATACATAACTATGACATATCTATTTTTTGTACTGGATGATGCCGTTTCCTTTGTTTCTAGTTTAGGAGAAATGTTAATAAAATGTGTATATATCATTAAAAAAAAAGGAAGAGGCATCCATAATTGTCTTCATATGTCTGCCTGTCTGTTTATATGTTTGTATACACCAGAAGAATAAGGTTATGAAAGGAAGGCTGTTTATGTGTTTGTATGACTACCAAGAGTCCGCTGTTGTCCACTACCCACATGTTGTTTACTTGTTTATCTGCATGGCTTCCAGTTCTCCATATCACCAGCAACAGCAACCCATCCCCATCCTGACCACATGACCCTATTGCAACCTACCCCACCCTCACCCAGTACTCTTCCTTTCCCTTTCCACATTATTTCCTACCTCCCTTCTGTATTCCTTTCCTTCCTCTATATCTCCATTTCAGTTCTCACTATCTTTCCCTCCTCTTTAAACCTTACTTGCTTCCTTCTTCCCTCATTTTTAACCATTTCCCTCCACCTTCCCTTCCGCCTCAGTTCCTCATCACCACACCCACCCATCATGCATTTCCCCTCAATTCTCTCCTCCTATTTTTCCTTCCCTCTCTTTCCTCCCATTTCCTTCCACATCATTCTTCCAACCTTCCTCTCCTCATCATTCCCTCCATTTGATCTTCCGTCCATTACAGCCTCTCCCTCTCACTCCCTCTCCTCCTCCATCACTCTCTCCTCCACCCTCTCCACACCAATAGAGGGACACTACATTGGAATCCTTAATAAAAAACAATAAAAACTAAATTATTAACAAAACAAGAACCCTATGGCATATACTATATTCAGGTGTACAAAGTGTGTGTGTGTGTGTGTGTGTGTGTGTGTGTATTAATGAAACTCTCCCTTCTAGCAAACACACATTGCTAAAAACATGTCACCTGATGAAAAAACTAAAGAAATTAATGTTTATGTCGTTCATTCAAATGGATTAATATTTACTATGTATAATTTTGATTGATGGATTCCAACATTTATTGCATAAAACATGTACTATTGATTAATCCTGTACTGAAACACATTGTCCTCTGTGTGTGTATGAGAGAGAGAGAGAGAGAGAGAGAGAGAGAGAGAGAGAGAGAGATGTTCATTGTAATACCAAGGACATGGACAACATGCCAAAATACTATATTGTTGAAAAAGTCTTTTATAATAAAGGAATCCAATTATTTATGCATTTACTTTGTTTCCTTTGTCATCTTTTCCCTCAAATGAAAAGAGTAATTATATTAAGCAAAAAGTTACATGGATTAGCATATAAATTAAGCCACATAGAGTGACTTATTGTAACTGGTTGATAATGATTAAGGAAAATGCAATGAATATCGTTAATGATGATGAGTATAAAGAACAAGAAAATGAAAACAAGAGAAAGGAAAGGGTATGATTGCGGAGGAGTCTTGATAAAGGGCTATAGGGCAAAAACAATACTGTACATCAACGAAATTAAAATAAAAAAAAATGGCGCAGTGAACACCATACCAAGAGAAAGGAAAGGGGAATTGGAGAAATGGAAAATATAAATGAAAAAGGTTAATATTCAGGAGTGGACGTGTAGACTTGGATCAAACAAAAACATACACAAGCATAATCCCTACACACATTTCCTGTCCCAGTTATATATTACAATGGTACTAATGTTATGTTCTCACGTAAGGAAAAATCTATCGGGTTTGCCTTCTTTGTTTCCATTACATATCCTGCATGCTCCTCCCTTCTCCTTAATTTGGTGTTTACTTGCAACAATAAACTATCAATCAATAAAAAAATTATATCCTAGTATAATAAACAGCGGCATCAACAACAGCTACTTATCCGACTTCTTAATTCCCTACAATGCAGTTATTTTAGTTATTTCCTCGCTCTGTCCACTAGACCACAGAGGAATAGCAGAATACACGCACGAGAACAGACGAGCAGTGGGTTAAGTAGGAAATGAGATATCGGCGCGTTAATAAAGCCAATCTTGTCACCGCTGCTAACGTGGAGGTAGGAAGGATGGGGAGAGGGACCGGTGTTGCGAGAAATACCTCCTCGCAGAAATAAGTCGCTCTGATGTCCATTACGCATGCGCACGGGGGGAATACATAGCAGGGAAAGCCTATTAATTTGCCTGGTTTTGTTCTAGTTTGTCCACTGGTGATCTTTATGGTTGATATTGCCCGCAAGAAAACACACCAGACCAAACCAGCAAGATCTGTGTGAACATCAACGTGAGGTAATTCTTTCTAAAATCTGCCCTATTCGTTTGTTAAAAAGCCATCTCTTGATAAAAAGAGTTGATGTTTATGCCGTGTATTGGTGTCGAAATAGGGCAAGTAAACGACAAGGGTGACAGAAATACATAAGCAACCAAGTTGAACCCCTCTGCGAGCTATTGTGCGCCTGCGAGCCGATTCCTACAACACCGGCCTCTCCATCCTTCATATCTCCATGGCTGTGTGGCGTTCTCTCCCTATGTCTTGTTTAAGAGTGTCGCTACATCCCCTTTTTGATGACTGGTTGTGATGGTATGCATGGTAGCGTGGTAGTAGTCTACATTCCCGAGCGCTGGTCCCGGATGGTAAGGCCTCAGGACAAGTGAACACTTTCCGAGGTTTGTGACCAGAAGGGCGTTACTTGTGATTAATTATGGAAGGTGGGAGGAATTCAGTGTGAACCACTTGTGAGACAGCATTAAGAAACTGGATGGTGATAATGTACTATTGGGGGGGGCGCGTGTGTAAGGGTTCAGTAATCCTAAAGGAGCAGGAAAACAGGCTCTAAATGAAGACACTCACAGTAAGGTTGTATAAAAACATGTATTTAGTTCAATTTTTCAAAGGTTAACAAAGTACTAAAAATGAATGACTGACAGGCTGTACGCCTCTAATCTAACTAGCTACCGGCACAAGGGAGATTTGGGGAATACTCATAATGCTTAGCTCTGGTTGCTGGAGGAGGAGAAGCAGGAGCTGGCGTGAGCGTCGGGCTCGGCAGGGGACGTCCACGATGGGAATGGGCGGTCTTGGTGATGGACAGACGGGCGCCGGTTGGTGTGGAGGGGCGGGCGCCGCCGCTTGGTGTGGAGAGGGAGCAGCTCGGAGCAGTGTTTTGGGGGCCCGACCTCTTCCCGCCTCTTGTTGGTTTGTGGTGGTTTTCGGGGGGGGGTTGAGTGGAGAGATGGACACCTCTCTCACTGAACTCCAACTCACTGCCTTTCTTGCTTCCTGCTGCTCGTCTCCTGACTAGCCCGCCTCACACAACAGGGCGTGGGCGGTGTGTCGGTCGGGGGCTGAGTGGAGAGATGGACACGTCTCTGACTATCCCACTTCTCTGTGACTTCTCGCTGCCGCTCCTTGCTGTAGAGGTGTTCCTCTCCCAAGCTTGTCTCCTGCTGCAGTGGTGCTTGTCTCCTCACTGGCCCGTGGGTCTCCTTGCCCTCGCCTTCTCGCCTCTGCTCCTCGCTAAGCTCCTCCCCCTTCTTCACGTGACTCCCTCTCGGCATTACAATCAAACCCTACCTACCTAACTAGTTATTGATTTCTTGGGGAGTTCGAGGCTTTGAGATGAGGGATTTCAGTAACTAGTTCATATATTCGCTCATTCGCTCGCCGAGTTATCTTCTCATAACCTTTTACGCACTTACATTCCTTAGCCACCCATTCACTCCCTCACTCATTCACTCTTTCACTCGCTCACACTTACTCTGTCACTCACTGACTTACTCACATTCGTTCATTCACGCACTCGCTTACACTTACTCTGTTACTCACTGACTTGCATACCCTCTCACTCACTCACATTCGGACCGTTACAGCTGCTAACGATAATAGCCTATCTACACAAAAGAATAACGCTTCGCTTTACTTTGAAATACATTAATTACCTTACTAAATAGGTTAGTCCTTTTCACACCTTCAACAAGTCTTAGCAGAGCGATAATAGTGATGGGTAGTCCAAAGCATGGAAGAGATTGAAAAGAAATAAGAATCAAAGGAATAAAGAATTTAAGATAGCAGGAAATGAATACGTGAAAATCAGGAGAGAAGAAGAGAAAAGATATGAAAAGGATATTGTTGAAAAGTGCAAGGATCGAAGAACCTAAACTGTTAGTCAACGAGCCTTCAGACACACTCGATCGGATCTCACATCAAACATTTCCAAAGGTTGTCTTGAGTCCTGCAGAGGTCTTGATAACTATCACTATACTTATAAACTACCCATAGAAACGCCCACTATAACCACTACGAAAGCCTTATCAACTATGGGTGTGTAAGCCCCCGACTGTTTGAGCATGAATTGAATTGAAATATTTATTGTTGTAAAATACAACAAAGGGGGATGGCTGGTCTTCCAGACAAACCCCTGATGAGTGTTTTTGTGGGTTCATGGTAACAAAAGAATGATCAAACTACCTAAAGGGTTATAAAACTACCTCTATAAATGTCCAATATATCAACGAAAGCCCTATTAAATGCATGTGCTTGGGCTCCGAAATGTTTAAGAATATGGCACCTGCTGCGCTGTGTTGCTGGTGGTATATTAGCAATGGCTGTTAGAACAGTCCGGCGCAGTGATCGGCCGTCCTACTTTAATAATGGCCTACATATGGATATCAACATATTGATAAAATTGGCATCAGCATTTAATGGAATGGACATCAACACATTAACAAAATGGACTTCAACATTTTAATTGTAAGTGATCATCAACATGTTAATAGAATAGACATCAACATGTTAACAGTATTTAGACATCATCATGATAAATGGACACCAACACATTAAATAGAATGGACATCAGCACATTAAATATAATGGACATCAGCACATTAAATATAATGGACACCAACATAATTATAGAAAGGACACCGACTTGTTAGCAGTATATGGTCAATATGTTAGCATTTGTGCAGACGAGGATGAAAGTAATTCACTTGCCAGCCATAAAAAAGTTTAGTTAGGAGCATACGTACGCTATGGCAATTCGTGGCGACTGTGCTCATATCTGTATCGTTCGCCCTTTGAGCCTAAGGTGGGAGAGAACCCATGACCCGACAAAGGAGTTTGCCTTGCTCAGGTTTCCCCAGGTACCCATTTATCGAACACCCCGAAAGGAAGAATGAACAGTTGGGTGGGGTGCACACTGATTGTCCAGCAGGCCAGGATTTGAACCCAAGCCCGCAGATTCGTAGTTAAGGACGCTAACCACTGTGCCGCGGAGGAGCGTTGCCATATGGCTAGGCATTATAACACAACACCAGTACTACCAACAACATAAACGATAGGCAATGCCTCAACAACCACTCATGAAAGCCACAGCAAAGGAGGGTTGACTAGAGTCTGGCGTCACTTTTCGGCCGGTGCCTTCTTCCTAAGTACGTTTACAGCAGCACAGCATAACAAGGCACCACAGCAACGAGTGATAGCAGTCTTGTCTTCCCCTGTCACGAGCTAATGGTAGGTAGGAGATCCTGCCCACCACCCCCTACTCCACACCCCGCCTCCGTGTTCTATAGTCAGCATGCTTGGCCACTATACCCCGCGAGCCCGGGTTCGAATCCCTGCCCGGACAGTCGGCGTGCGACTCACCTATCTGTTCAACCTCCCTTTCGGGCTGACCGATAAATGGGTACCTGGGAAAACCTGGGGAAGGTAACCTGTGGCAATCCCAGATTTCACATTGGCCCGTATCCCGGTATGACTGGTTCTTACCCAAGGGTTCTTACCCACCACAAACTCGAAGGGCCAACGGATCGGAAATGAGCACCGCAGCCACGCGCAGCTATAGCGTATATGTACTCACCTTTACCTTTACTTTACCCCCCTCCCCGTCCTTCAGTCCTGTTATAGGTGTGCCGGCTCGGTTAAGGAAGGAGGTGGAGGCGAGACAAGGAATCTATATACACACCTTCAGGTGAGGTCAGTGTGCAAGCAGCGACGCCACGGAGCATAGGTGAGTGAACCCTCCAACTATAATGGACAAACACGTCTCAATAGTGACTTCCCATTGATGTGCTGGGACGAGGCAGTGTGTGTGTGTGTGTGTTCCACCATTGCCTGATCACGAGTTGGACTCGGCATCGCCAGTAAGTACCCTCCCGATTAGAGCAAGGCTCATTTATCGATCTCTGGGTACTGTCAGGACCTCACACACGACACACCCCATCCCCCCTGCTCAAGCGGCGGACAGTAAGTCCGTAACCACTCCTAATCAGTGGATAGAAACCGGCCTGTGCAGGGCCGATGATGATGATGATGGTGTGTGTGTGTGTGTGTGTGTGTGTGTAATTTCAAGGTTCCTTGCAGAACATGTGGCGTTTGGTGGTGTCGATGGTGGTGATGGTTGCTGGTGCTGCGGCGGTGGCGGCAAGGAACGTAGTCACCTACGACAGAAGGCTCCTCAACGACGACAATGAGGTGGTCACGGTACCTTCACAGCCAACCAGAGTGCCACAGTCCCAGGTGGTGGTTATGGCAGGGTCACGCCTTCAGGTGGCTGCCGCCTCCCAGGGAATGCAGTTCATAGCCGCTCCTCCGGTTTTTCCTCAGGGGCAGCAGGTGTTCCAGTTCGTAGTGACTCCATGGCAGCAACAGCAGCAGCAACAACAACAACAACAGCAAATCTTACTACCGTCTCCCCAGTTGCCTGCCTCCTGCGGCCCCTTCATCGTGTCCGTGGTGAGCAGTGAAAATGGTGTGTGTTTCTTGACCGTGAAATCCGAAATCATGATCCTTAACATCATTATTACCCAGAGACACGCCCGTCGTCGTCGACGGACCGACATGGTCTTCTCAGTTGACGTCAGCCGATAGAGTCGATCTGTCTGCACCCTGCTACGGGCCGCCATTGGCAAAGGCCCGTGCTGCCCCCTATAGGGAGGAAGCAATCTTTGAACAACAACAACAACACTAAAGCATCATCCTTAGCAGCATAACACAAAAGCACCATCCTTGGTAGCATAACAGAAAAAGCATCATCCTTAGTAGCATAACACAAAAGCACCATCCTTAGTAGCATAACACAAAAGCATCATCCTTAGTAGCATAACACAAAAGCACCATCCTAAGCAGCATTACACAAAAGCATCATCTTTAGTAGCATAACACAAAAGCACCATCCTTAGCAGCACAAGACATCATTATCACCATCATGCTAAACTACATTATTATCATTATTAGAAAAAAACAACATAACATGATTACCACCATCATTCACGCGTCCACGCATCATCATCCTCGCCAACTTCATATCATCATCATCAACAATACAACAACAGCAATAACAGCAAAAGCAACAACACATTATCATCCTCACTATCACACTGTCCCTCACCCCCAGGAGCATGAAACCTTCCTGGGCCACGCTTATCACTTCTCCTGGTGCCACAGAATGGGCCAGCGCTACACCCACCAGGAGGCCGCCGCCTACTGCCACAGCCTCGCACAACAACAGCAGCTGCAATTTGAAGCGCTCAGTCTTGACAGTCAGGAGGAAGTGGATTTCATTTCCGACGTGCTTCAGTTTCGTGAGTAAACAATGCCTGTGATGATGTATGAGCACTGAGACAGGCAGTGGTGTGTCTGTAGTGTTACCATGTCTAACTTTCTTTCTGCTTGTTTACAGACCAAATCTCAGCAGTTTGGACCAAGGAAATGTCCAATTCTATCCCCTATGACATCCAGCAGTACATTGGCAGGTTAGTTTAATTTATTTATATTTAATTAAGTGAGCGCGGTCAGGAGTTCTTTTCTTTCTTACATCTCAGCATATAGCGCCGTTTTTTTTTCAGGGGCCTGGTGATCGGCCCAAACCCGTCATGGCGCAGGCAATTTATTTATAGTGGCGCTAGTTATGTTTGGCTCATGATGCCCCCCGGAACTCATTTTTTAGTCACTTGAACGGTTTATTCTAGAGTCCGGGTTGATGGGTGACCTTAAGACAGGTGTGCTGCCTGAGGGGCCGCCGCGTCCAATAGCTTTCTCCTTCTCTTTAATAAAAAAAAAAAATAAAAAAAAAAAAAAAAAAAAAAAAAACACTATTACCCCGGCTGTTGCCCTGAACAGCAAAACAATGAAATGCTGCATAAGCTGCCGTGACACCCCACCATAACGAGGAGGACGAGCAAGGACTCTAGAGGGCACAGCGCTGTGGTGCCGCAATGATGGTGGAAGTACGGTGGAAGTATGTAAGTGTCTTATATATTATTTCTGTATACCTCTGTACAACAAACATTTGCATTTAAATTCAGGGTTATGGCTAATTAAAAATTATCATGACACGGAGCTGCTGATCTTCGAGATTGAAAGACGGCCTTGTTTGTGGGATCCCTCAAGAGAAGATTACAAATATGACTGCAGGAGATGCCAAAGCGGATGCGGCAGACACCGCACTTGACCGTGGATGTCCAGGTGACACGCGGCTGCCGCTCGCAAGTGCGGCAGAAACCGCTCGTGTGAAAGGCCGGAGCGGCAGCCGCATGCCATGTGCCGGAGCGGCAGAAACCGCTCGTGTGAATGGGGCCTTAGGTTGGTATTGTCAGATGCTCCCACCTCACACACCAACTATTTCCAAGGGCCAAAAAGGAGGTTAATCGAGTTCTAATGAGTGTTCTTTTAGGTTCACGGTACAGAAGAAGGCTCAGACTACCACCAGGGTCATAAAAGTACCCCTGCAAATGCCCTAAACTCCCACGAAAGATTAGTAAACTACGTGTTCTTGGGAGCAGAAATGTTTAAAGATATGGCCCACTGAAGGTGACATCCTGACGTCGAAACGTTTGGCACCAAGTTAATAAAGATGGCGTTTGTGACCACGCTCGTTATACTCTTCCTGTTGAAGCTGAGGTTCCCTAAGCACACTCCCCTTTCTGATGTCATTTGCTGATCTATAGTGTCTCTGAATTTTTCCCTTGTTTTGTTGTTTCTCCATGCGATATCTTTTTCTTTCTAAGTTGTTTCACTCCTTTTATTGGACAAATTATTTTTCCGGGTTTCTGTCCTGGTCATCTATGGAACACTTTTGTTCCAGTTTTTCTTTATATAGCAGTAGGAACCCCCCCCCCCCCCTTCCCATCTTGCATGTACGTACACATGATTCTACATGCTTTTATCTATTATTCGTTTATTTTACGGCCATGCATAACTCTGTCTTTCAGGCTCTCCTTCATATATCCCTCGGTTTCACTCCTTTATTTTAACTTTATACTTTTCTGTTTCCTCCTACAGGTCTGACGACTCGCCAGAGCCCGGCCAACACTGTCTCTCGGTGGAGGGAGCCTTGCTGATCAGCCGCCCCCGCCTCTGGGCTCACGAAAGTCCATGCCAAGACCTCAAGGCTGCCATATGTGAGGCTGACCCGTGACAGCAAGAGTTTTCTTTGGCATGCTGACTTGTGTACATGAAAAGGATTTATTAAATGGTACTAAGTTTCATATTTTTTTTTGGTTCCCGGGTTGCAACTATGTTAGGCTTTATCATGATATGCGGGCACCACCACCACCGCTGCTACAACTACTACTATCAATGTTTATTTTCCCGACACATAATCATGGAGGGCTCCGAAAATGGGAACTACGCTCAATCCGTAGGGCCCACAGTGGTACGGCCTCTGATAATTGGGGGGGTGCCTCAGGATATGTAGCTACAAGAAAAAAAAAGTAAATTCAAGTTTCACGCCGGCTATCATTATTTTATTTTCATAAAAAAGAGATTATACAGTGCAAGTTAATTTACACTGCTTAAGATAGGGATATAACGTGTAGAGTGAATAAATAGAAAAAAATGAACAAAGGAGCAAAGGGGGTGAGTCCAAAAGATATCCAGCTTAGGGCAGCAGAAGGGCTTGAGCCTTGAACCGGCACTTTCTACTATCAGTATTACTACAGTACTACTAGTGCTACTGTTACTACCAATACTACTATCTTCCTATTGTTCTTTTTCAGTCTTTTTTTTCTTAACTCTTCCTTTTTCTTTCATCATAATCATCACCATTATCACCTTTATTTTTTTTCTTTCAATGCTACTACTACTACTACTACTACTACGACGACGACGACGACTTGTGTTCCGTGACAGCACATCGGATCATATCGTTAGGCACCAGCGATTGATTAGTACCGAATGTTGAATGAACTGTGGGTACGCTAGAGGGAGCCCTGCCCCTCCGTTTCCGTGGCCGGTGACCCACTTCTATAAACACTTTTACGTGTCACCCACCATCACGTCCAGAGGGGTCACCATAGACCATAGTGCAGTAATAACCTATACGTGAGTGTGATAAATGTGTACTAATTTATTTTTGTAATAGACTACAGTAATATAGAGGTGAATAGCTATCAACCTAATTACCACTTATGGGTGCAATTAAGCTTCGGCAGTCGTGTCCAACACCTTATGGACGAAGATAGGCTGCTTGATTTTAAACTTTTGCTTCACATCTTGACAACCCTGCAGGCTTCCACAGCTTTAACAGCGTTTCTCAGGTATTTGAGGTACTACTAAATCTTGTAATGTTTTATGATAAATTTTGTCACGTAGATTTGATTTTTTTTATTTGACTGATTTGCTTATGAGATTTGCTCGTGTGCTTTCGTAACAGCTTTCTAGAATCCAGCGGGGGTCAAAACTGTCCACGTTAAAAATGCCTTATATTGTACAGATAAATGAATAGCCAGTATCTCTGAAATAAGGCACTTCCAGGCCAGGCAAACTTTTACCAGTGAGTCTTTGTGAAACAACTTTTGTTTCGTTCACACTTACCAGTGCAACTTTTAATAAATATCCCCGCGGCGGCGGTGTTGTACGAATCAGCTCGCAGCCGCAAAATAGCTCGCAGAGAGGTTCGACTTTCTTGAAGGGCCAGAGGCTATTACTCTTTCTATATTTCACACACTGCTGTCGTTTGTCTTGTTTCGGCTCCAATAAACGACACAAACATCAGAGAAACACTTTTTAATCAAGAGAAGGCTTTACAACAATCAAATAAGGGAAATTTTAGAAAGAATTAACCCACGTCGATGTTCACTCTGATGAGCCTGATCGTGATGGTTTGGTCTGTTAGTCTGGTGTGTTGTTTTCTTGCAGGCAATATCAACCACCACAAAGATTACAAGCGGACAAACTAAAAGAAAATGAGGCAAATTAATATGCGTAGTGGACATTAGAGCGATTTATTTCTGCACGGAGCTATTTGTCGCAACAGCGCTGGGACTCTTAGAAGTTGTTGCGATTTTCATGGAGTGTTGTGTGATAGTTTTACCTGGTTTCTGCGCCATGAACGTGAAAAACACCCATGAAAACCCGGTTAATCTTCCCTGTGGCCTTGTGGAACAGCCGTGATGGGAGTCCGAGACGTTTAACACCATGGGCCTCGTAGCTTCGCCTCGTCTCGATCATCCTGCTCACCCGTTCGACTCCCTACAGGCTGGCGGGGTGAGTACTCTTCCTTCAGGTACAGTTTATGGGAGGCTAAGTAAATGGTTTTCCGGGAGGTTTGAAGGCTCGTGGAAACATTTAGGGCAACAGAAAAGCAGTTGGTTAAATAGGAAACGAGGTACGGGAGGGGTGCGTTAAGTAAAATTTAACCGGTAAACACTTTTTGTGGTCCTGTTTTGTCTCCTAACCATATAAAAGGCAAGGTGAAAATAAAAATTGAGGACAGTAGCGCGTGGATTCGGTACAGGGGAAATGTGTCAGCAGGGGTCCCACAGTTAGAGCATCCTATATATATATATATATATATATATATATATATATATATATATATATATATATATATATATATATATATATATATATATGGGAGGTGGCAGAGCAGAGGGAAGAAATGGACCCGCGGGAGCCAACGGCAAAACGGACACTTGTACTGTCGTCTGCTGTACTCCATTTCAGCCTGATGACGTCACGAGCTAATGGTGGCTTCTCCCAGTGAGATGAGAAGAATTTGAGATATCTCTACAATATCCAGTCAACTAGCGATTTATGGGACGTAATATGTGCACTGCGTTATCACTGGTACGTGGCACAATGCATTTCTAGGCTCTTCCCAGAACCGGAAACATGTCCATTTGGTTTCACTGTAGTATATCTTAAGAACAACTTCAGCCATTTTTCTATTAATTTCAGCAAACGTGCCCCTTCAAACATCTTGCTGCCCTTGAATGCAAATATAATCTCCCAAACAAATGGTAACCTAGCCCACTGTAATGATAAGCTAGCTATAGCCCCCCTTGAAATTATTATCTATAGCCCCTTGAAATGGTAACCTAGTACCATGAAAATGCACTTAAGACCCCCTGAAATGATAATAGCCTAGCCCACTCCACTGAAATTATTACCTAGTTTTGCACAGAAATTATAACTTATCCCCCTAAAATGGTTACCTAGTCCCCCTGAAATAGTAACCTAGCCCCCCTGAAATGGTAACCTAGCCCCCCTGAAATTGTAACCTAGCCCCCTGAAATTGTAACCTAGCCCCCCTGAAATGGTAACCTAGCCCCCCTGAAGTAGTAACCTAGCCCCCCTGAAATGGTAACCTAGCCCCCTGAAATGGTAACCTAGTCCCCCTGAAATAGTAACCTTGCCCCCCTGAAATGGTAACCTAGCCCCCCTGAAATGGTAACCTAGCCCCCCTGAAATGGTAATCTAGCCCCCTGAAATGGTAACCTAGCCCCCTAAAATGGTAATCTAGTCCCCTGAAATGATAACCTAGCCCCCTAAAATGGTAATCTAGTCCCCTGAAATGATAACCTAGCCCCCTAAAATGGTACTCTAGTCCGCTGAAATGATAACCTAGCTCCCTAAAATGGTAATCTAGTCCCCTGAAATGATAACCTAGCCCCCCTCAAATGGTAATCTAGTCCCTGAAATGAGAACCTAGCCCCTAAAATGGTAATCTAGCCCCTGAAATGATAACCTAGCCCCCTAAAATTGTAATCTAGCCCCTTGAAATGATAACCTAGCCCCCTAAAATGGTAATCTAGCCCCCTGATATGATAACTAGGCCCCCCCTAAAATGCTAATCTAGCCCCCTGAAATGATAACCTAGCCCCCCTGAAATGGTTATCTAGCCCCCTGAAATGATAGCCTATCCCCTCTGAAGTGATAACATTGCCCCTGAAAGGATGACCTGGACCGCCTCCTAGAATGACAACCTAGCCCCCCAAAATGAAAACGCTGGCGAACAACAAATTTATCGTCTAAGTTTGTTTTAGCTGATTTAAGACAATTATTTTGATCAGTCCTGCCCCTAATATGGCTGGTTGGGGGAGGGGTTTGCACCCCCTCCCCATATAAAAAAATATCCTAGCCAAAAACAAATTAAAAAGTAGAGTTTGGGGTCTCAGGTTGGGAGCCATGACCCCGATCTGGTCTAGCCAGGGGGCCTGACTGCGCGGCAGGGCTCCACGATGCCTCTGCATCTGGGAAGCCTGCCATCAGTGACGGTTAGGGCAAAGCCTACTGCTCAGCACCTTCAAGGGTGAAGGGCCCCCTAGCCCCTCTTTTTATTTTAGGGGTGGATGGGGCACATATTTACGAAGGTAGCTACGGTTTTCTAGCCCTGCGCCGCACTCCTCGCTGATTCACCAGCTGGGTTTCAAGCTCCGCTCCCTTTCATGACGTGTGTGGCCCGCCTCCCTCTCTCTTTCTAACTCTCCCTACCTCTCTCACTTTCTCTGGCTTCTCTCTCTCTCTCTCTCTCTCTCACACACACACACACACACACACAATCATGAGTGTGTGTGTGTGTGTGTTTACATATTTAATAAACCTAATCTGAGGAAATTAAGAAAATAAGGAAATGCAATGACCAAGTTATGATAGTGAATTTAAAGTAGCTATGTTTCAAAAGGAAGTTAGTTTATCTCAATCACGATGGATGAGTGCTGCCACTGGTTGAACGAGAAATGTCAACAGCACACTACGCTGTCTGTTGGTGGGAGTGTGAAACAGCGTTAAGGCAGGAAAATCTAAACGTGGTGAACTTAAGAAGTGTTTGTGAATTCAAAGTTATAACAACCTTATCTCTGCCTTATTGGATCCTCTTAAGACTGTCGTATCTGCGAGGAGTTAGTGAATCTGGGCCCTGGTGCTCGGCCCCAGGTTGTAATGCTGCAGGCAAGTGCTCTATAGTGATGCTATCTTTCCTTTCTTAATTAGGTTATCCCATGAAGCTCATTTTTGATTCTCCTTAATCTAGAATTCAGGTTGATAGGTTGTCTTCAGGACAGAGTTGGTAGTCTTAAGCCATTAGGCGATGACTTAAAATGTGTGTGCAAGAGTGTTTTAGAAATCTATATTGTTTACTGTTATGTAATACTGTATTTATGATTTACTACTATTATTGAATAATACTGGAAACCCTGTGGAGCACCTTTGAGTGGAATGGGGCCTGTAAACCCAATAAAGAATATGGGCACATGAGGCGGCCTTGAGGCCACATCTCTCAGTACAGCACTTGGCAGCTTACCGTGAACATGTTTGCTGCACTGAGCACCAGCTGCACCACTGAAGAAGAGCAGCAATTTTGGAGTGAATTCATTGAGTTATACATGGGAAATCCGTGCCTTGAGATCTTCATATGCTCGACCTATTGCCAGAAAGCAGAGTGTAGCTGTCTGCTTCTTAATGAAAGGACTTACTAGAGACAGCAGCGTCAAATAAGTTTGTCCGTCCATCCTGAGATATTGAACCAATCTTTTGACTGTACTCTCAGCTCCTCCAGTCACTTCACTTGTGATAGTACATCCCTTTTCAGCAGACACTGTTTGGTCCATACTTTCCTCTTTCTCCTCTTCTTGGTCTTCTGACAGCTGCAGTTGCAAGTATAGTTCTAACTCTTCTGCATCCATGAGAGAGGCCATGATCTTCACTCCACTGTGTCTCACTAGAACTGGGCTGTTGAGGCAGGACTGAATAGTGTGTGGGTGACACCAGGGGGCCTGTCCGGCCGGCTATTCAGGTGGCTGGATAGGCCGCCTGAGCTGTGACAACAAAACTGGCATACAGCCTAAATAATCAAACTTCAATAGATAACTATCCTTAGTGGCAAGAGGTTAATTTTCATTAGCTGAAGCGGCGACAGAGTACTTCTTAACCCGGTAGCAGCGACGGGCCAAATTTGTGGCTTCACCATGTAGCAGTGATGGGCCAAATTTGTGCCATGATATAAATCCCCCAAAATAGATGATACATAATCTGATCACAAATGCTTGGGTATATATTATGAAATGGTTTGTGTGAGGGGTGATTTTTTCTCATTTTTCTCGCTTGGGGGGACCATTAAGAAACATGATCCCCGCTGCTACCAGGTTAATGGCGATAGGCCACTATTCTAGTGGTAACAGGTTACTTTTCACTAGGTTAAGGTGAGGGTCTCTTAATCTAAATATCTCAATTCATATATTGTCCAGTTGTGTCAGGTTACTATAATTTGAAACAACCATATGTACAAGTTTTTATAATTCCATCACCATTCTGCTTGAGCCTCTCATGGGAGTCCAATTTCACCATTTTTTATGTGTCGTTTTATGTGTTCGATAATGGCCGCCCTAGTCTTATAAAAATTTCCACAAATGTCACATTTCTTATCCCTAGGAGTCTTGTGCGTGACGATGATGTGTTTATCAAGTTTTGCCTTAGTATAGAATCTCTTCCCACACTGTTCACAGTCAACACCAGTGTGTTGAATGATGTGTACATCAAGTTGATCCTTCTGAACAAATTTTCTTCCACATTCTTGACATTCATATTTTCTTTCACCTGTATGCAAGGGGATGTGTGAACCATTTTGCATGTGTCGTTTTATGTGTTTGATAATGTCAGCCTTAGACTTAAAAAGCTTATCACAAATGTGGCATTTCATATCTTTAGTAGGCCTGTGGCTGGTGCTGTGTCTATCAAGTTTTGCCTTAGTATAGAATCTTTTCCCACACACAAATTTTTTTACACAAGTGGAAAATCATATGTATGTTAAGTTGACCACTTTGGATGAATTTTTTTCCCACATTCTTGGCATTCATGATTTTTTTCACCTGTATGTATGGGGATGTGTTTCCTCAAGTCCGTGTTTTGTCTGAATGTTTTTCCACATACTTGGCATTCACGCTTATGTTCAGTATGTGTGCGTAAGTGTCTGGTGAGGGAACTCTTACGTTTGCATGTCATATTACACCACATACATGGAAATTCCTTTCCATCAGACTGTGACGGCTGGTTTGGTGGGGATATCTTTCCTGCTGATTTTTTTTTCAGTTTCATGCCACATAGTTTTCTACACCAGTCTATCGAGAGGTGTGTGCATCAATTTGAGTTTGGGTGCATCCTTTTCCATACTCCAGAAAATCTAACTTCCCCTTTCCATTGTAGCTGGAGTTGCCAGCATCAAGGTAGATATACACATCACGGTTAAGATTCGTTTTAGGTCCGTGCCAGTATCTCATTACCTACCTTATGATACATCAGTATCTCTTCATATCTTTTCTACAAACCTTCAACAGTCATGGAAACGCTTTGAAAATCCAATTCAAGGACTTTTTTTTTACTCTTGAAAATAGGGGATAATGTTTACGAAAACGCGTCACCTCCTCTGGTGCTGGCCGCGGCGGGTGTTGCGAGAAATACCTCCTCGCTGAAATAAGTCACATATACATGAGGGGGGGTGTCAAGGGGGGCACAGCCCCCCCGTTAGTAGGTCGTAAAGTTCGGTTGGAGTAGTTTAAATATGCTCCCCGACCCTAAGCCCTCTGCGAGCTATTTTGCGGCTGCAGCGTCGCCGCGGCCAGCAGAGGAGGCGACGCGCTTTCGTAAACATTATCCCCTATTTTCAAGAGTAAAAAATAAGTCCTGGAATTGGATTTTCAAAGCATTTCCATGACTGCTGGTTTGTAGAAAAGATATATGAAGAGATACTGATGTTTCATAAAGTAGATTATGAGATACTGGCACGGACCTAATACGAATCTTTACCCACATCACTACTGAGCCCCGTGGCACTTGTACCAGTCAGCCTCTGCTGGTCCAGGACACTCATGCTGCTGTCCAGCCCACTGGCACACTTGGGGGTCACTCGGCTGGTGGCTGTAGTCTTCTTCTTCTTCAATGTTGTAGGGGGCTGGTTAGGCCATGGGACCACAGCCTCTTTAGTGTCAGTGGTCTTGCGGGAAGGTGCGGGAAACGTAGTTGTTGTTTTGGGCCGCGGCGACCTACGTAGACGCTCACATGAGCCCTGCTGGTGTCGCCCTGCGAGGGTTTCACAGAGGAGTCAGCTGCCCCGTCTTCCTGAGGAAGGCGCAGGTGAGGCGGATGACTGATTCCTGCCCTGAGGGGTGGGCGTCTGCCGTCGCCAGCAGCGTGGGCAGGGTGAAGGTGGGCACGTCCAGGGCGCGAGTTGGTGTCGTGGCAGCACTCGCTGGGAGGGAGTGGAAGCGCCTCAAGCGGGGGCAGTGCAGCAGGAGGTGCTGAGTGGCCTCCTCGACGGTCCTGCACCAGGGGCAGTGACTGCCAATGAGGGTCGGGGGCCAGGCAGGTGGTGGAGGTGAGCCCTGAGTGAGTGTCAACTTCTGTGGCCCCTGCGGAGGCGCGTGAGGGCCACGTCTAGAACACGGGACGTTTTCCTCACCCACGGGTGTGAGGAGGAGCTGGTGCGGTACTGGCCTGTGGAGGTGATGCGGTGAGTGTGGGCGAGCGTGTCGTCCCATGAGGAGCCGGAGCCCGGAGGTGCGGGAGACGAGGCCGTGGAGAGTGGGAGGGGAGAGGCGTAGTAATGTTTTCCTTGGCGAGGACCATCTTGGCTGCGGCGTCCGCCATCTCGTTGCCTCTTATGCCTGAGTGGGAGGGCACCCACTGCAGGGTGATCTCCCAGCCCTCAGATGTTAAGTGGATGAGGGTCCGCTGGATGGTGTGGGCCAGGGCCGTCGATGACGTTGGGTGGCGTGAGAGGATGAGGTGGAGTGAAGAGGAGTCGGCGTAGACGACGGCCTTGCCCACATTCTGCACATTCTGCCTGCCCTCAACAGGTCTACACACCCACGGCTTATGGATTCGAAGATAGGCACGCTAACCATTATGCCACAGAAGCGGAAGCGTATATTAAATGCGTGCATAATATGCGAGCTCAAATATCTTTTAGTAATGTCCACGATGATCATTAACCATTTTCTTTAGAGTATATATCAAAGAAAATAGATTGGTAGGTAGACCCACCTGTTTTAACAAACGAGCAGTCTTTTATCATTATCATTACGGTTTCCTTTTTGTTCAAAATCGTGTGAGACTGTTTTATCTCCGGACTATTACTCCTGGTTGGCAAAGAGTGGGTAGGATATGTTATCTCACCATTATTATTATGATTTAGGAAATTAGGAGTCACTATGCTTAGTCCATCTCCGTTTCTTTCTCCTCGTCACCATCATGTAATTTGGTATGTTGTTCATTGAAAGGGCTTCTTATATGAAATTAATATTTGGCAGACGTAACAGCAGCAAGTATGTACAATACGGGTTATTACAATCGAGCGAGGAAGCAAGGCTATCCGCACCCTTTCACAGCCAGTTATGTCGATTTGCTGTCTGGCTGCTGGGTCGAGCGTCGAAACTGGAAGCACAATAAAATCAATACACTCACGTGATGAGAGTATTTCGCGCATAACACTCATTATCATTATCATCATCATCACCATCAGTATTAGGGATGCCATCATTTGACTACAACTTATTGTACATCCCTTTCACTTTATCTTCCCTATAGTTTTTTTTTTTTTTGTTTGGTTGTCTGCCTTTCTCTCTCTCTCTCTCTCTCTCTCTCTCTCTCTCACACTGTGTTTGTCTCATCTGCGTTATCGTTATTATGTTTTCTGTGCTCTATTTTATGGTCACATATTTATACGCTTTTTTTTTGTTAATCTGCTAAGAAAAATGCTGCCATTGCTGTACCACCGACATGCGCAGTATTGTGTCATTAGGTGATTTTTTCATTCGTCTTTTTTTATTTTTTTTATTCTGGCCGCGTTGTTTAATGGCGTTTCTTTAGTAAGTCTAAGAGGTTGTGGGTAGGGCTGTGTTTTTTTTATGAATGAGGTCGATCGATCCCAGGGGCAGCTGTGTTTAAGAAAGGAAGGAAAATAGTACTCGATACT
This sequence comes from Eriocheir sinensis, assembly GCF_024679095.1. Classification (NCBI taxonomy): domain Eukaryota; kingdom Metazoa; phylum Arthropoda; class Malacostraca; order Decapoda; family Varunidae; genus Eriocheir; species Eriocheir sinensis. The sequence continues at coordinate 4,824,266 of NC_066559.1, read as the reverse complement.
GGGTTATAGTTTTAGAAGCGGGAGCAAATTAGACTGCCTGGAAGCTGTGCGCCGTGATACTGGGTAGTTTTGTACAGCTGTTTGTTTAACACTGTATTTAAATCAGGCTAACTAATACAATAGAGTTTCAGTAGGAAAATACCAAGGGCGTATTTCCTCCTGCCTACGACTTGAACTCCTTCAAGAGGAGGGTATCAGGACACCTCTCCTGAAATTGATCTCTCTTTCGGCCACTTCTCTGTACTCTTTTTAGGAGCAGTAAGTAGCAGGCTTTTTTTCATTGATGTTTTCTTTGTTTTATGCCCTTGGACTGCCTACTTTGCTGTAAAAAAAAATCATGAATAGAAGAGGCTTTAATTTCATATAATTTGTTTTATAAATTGGGTCTAGAGCAAAAAACAACAACAACAAATAAGCCTGCTAAGTGTTACTCCAATAAAAGAAAAAAAAAAAGCCAGAAGAGGTCAATTTCGGAAGAGGTGTTTCCGAAGAGTTATTTTTTTTTAGCTTCGTTGTGTAGTGTTGCACACCGCTACATGGCACGGGTCAATTGAGGTCAGGGCATGTTTAATTTTTATGTTAACTTTGCTTGAGTTGAATGCTGGAGCTACTCAACACCTCGATTCTGTGACTTGCTGGAGCTAGGAACTCATATTAGTGATAGTGCCCATAATAATCTCTCCCTTTCTAGGCCATTAGTTTAAAAAAATATCAGTATGGTAACTTTTATTGCCAGACCTCTTTTTCCACGAGATTCCTATGAATCATTTTACGGGTTAGTGGCTACTTACATGTTGATTTTCTCTTTTAATAATAGTATGGTGACGGTGTAAATAGGCAAATAAAAAAGTAAATGAAAGTTAAGTAAGTGACAGCTAAAAGGAATAACTGGCATCTTTTAGTAAGTGAGAGTTTGGAACATAGCCATAGGATATTAACTTTGCGTACTTCAGTGGAACATGGAAATCGAATAACCTAATAAGGGTGAATGAAAACAGCGTATTTACTTATAGTACAAGGTATTTTAATAATTGATAACGAATAAGAGCAAGTGGTGTTCAACGGGCGAAGCAGAACATGTGTGAGCCACAAAGAAACAGGCTGAGTTGAGGGGAACAGCAACACCCCCTCACCCAGCGACATACAGGTGGTTCAGCAATGACGGTGTGTGTGTGTGTGTGTGTATGTGTGTGTGTGTGTGTGTGTCTTAACGCTAGCCTTAAACTTAGTGTGTAACAAGTGAAAAGCCTAAGAAGTATATAAACCAACACTACACACATTTTGGGACACACGAACATAGCTTCTCTTGAACGAGGAAACTTTATTATGTACACAACGTGGCGGGAGTTTATGCTTTTTCCCGCCTCTTTGACAGGTTTGCCTTCCTTCAACACACACAGATGATACGGATGATTCAGCCTCTTTATATGTGTCGGAGAAGGAAAGGGACATGGAAGGGCGGGTCAAGAGATACTCAGGCGCAGGTCTCCGGTCTGGTACGTTAGTTCTTGCTTTGTTTTCTTTCCCCCTTCAGAGACTTAAAATTACGTGGGAAATCTTTCAGTGTGTGTCTTTTTGTTTGTGTCGGGTTGAGGGAAAGGGCGTGAGGTATTCGTGGCACAGCAGGCCGATCTGACGGCGTGGTGGCATGAGGTGGGGAAAATAGTGCCTGACTAGACTCTGGACAAGACTTGCTCAGTGATTGGACGTGTTCTGAGCGTGTTTGTGAAGCGGATAGAGCTACCTGGGCTGGGCGGGGCGGACGGAGAGGCGCAGCGTGGAACCCTTTGCCGCCGCTGCGTGTGTGTTTGTTTTTGTTTGTGTGTGTGTGTGTGTGTGTGTGTGTGTGTGTGTGTGTTTGTAAATAATCGGAATTTCTCGTCTGAATAATTGTAACGCACGGCAGTACAGTCATCCTAGACGTGGCAGACCGCAGCTTATGTTCACCAGATTGTACGCATTACTTCATTTAGTACTCCATTACAAAAAAAGCTGAAATAAAAAAAAAAGAATTTGTCATAATCAAGATAGGTAAATCTTGCTTCATTTGATATTTGCTATTTTTTTTTTGCTTTACCTTAGTTTTTCATTTTCCCCAAAAGAAAAATAATGAGGTAATAATCAGGGCGATCTCTTAAAAGGGTTACCTAGAGAGGGTAATAAATGTATAAAGTAGATTTGTTTTTTCTCCATCATCCCTACCACCGTTACCCTCACCACCACCACCACCACAACTATGACATCCCTCACCTTCACCACTGTCACCACTGCTATTCACATCACCACTGCTATTCTCATCATCATCACCACCACCACCTCACCACGCACGCCAATACATATTAATATCAACTTTCCTCCCTGAACTGTTTCCTGCCATTATTTTGTGAAACTTTTTTTTCTTTTTCCTCAATCACTTATATGAACCCTTAACGCCACGCTGACAAGACTTCGCCGAGGGGAAAGTAACCACGGAAGGAAAAAAAAAAAAATTAAGTCTTAGGAGTGGCACAAGGGGTGAAAGTTTGAGTCTAAATATCCACCAAAAAACGAATGCGGAATTAGGAATAAGATTACCGAGAGAGAGAGAGAGAGAGAGAGAGAGAGAGAGAGAGAGAGAGAGAGAGGTCAAGTTTACAGTAGAGAGTTTAGGGAATAATTTGTAGTGGGAAATTTAGAGTTTGAATGAAATAGGGGAAAATGTGGGAAAATAGTGCTCGAGTGCTGATCCCTGGCTCATTTCCTACTCCTTTTTTTTGTTTTTTTTGTTAGTGGTGGTGGTGGTGGTGCTCTTCATCTTCATCTTCATCTTTATGTTGTTGTTGTTGTTGTTGTTGTTGTTGTTGTTGTTGTTGTTGTTGTTGTTGTTGTTGTTGTCGTTGTTGTTGTCGTTGTTGTTGTTGTTGTTGTTGTTGTTGTTGTTCTTCTTCTTCTTCTTCTTCTTCTTCTTCTTCTTCTTCTTCTTCTTCTTTTTCTTAACTGAGACTGGCGAGCAGGCCACCAACAGGTAATACAATTAATTTAGAACATGTCCTAATCGAGACAGTACACACAACCTAAGGACAAGTGAAATATTCTAAGTGATAATAATAATAGTAATAATAATAATAATAATAATAATAATAATAATAATGATAATATATCTTAATCAATACATGTACAGTTGAGCATGAGGACATATCTTATGCGTGTGTTCCTCCAACGCGGGAACATGAAACACAAGAAACACAAACAAGAACACTTAACTTTAAAGAAAAAAAAAAACCTATTTCAGTAACACTAATGTCTTAAGGTAAACTCTATGTACATTCATCCATTCTTCCTTTCCTTTTTTCTTCACGAGTGTTTGTTTGTGTTCTGTTGACTTTACGTGGACTGATTGTTCTACCTCAGTATTATGTTGTGATAAGTTGTGGTTACTGATGTTATTCGTAGTCATAATGTGTGTGTGTGTGTGTGTGTGTGTGTGTGTGTGTGTGTGTTATCTTTCAGTCTACTCTCCATGAGCATTCAAAAGCATAAGTAGAACAAGTTAGTAGGGCGCGGCTCCCTTCCCCGCCGCCGCCGCTTCCGGGAGTGTCGGCGCGGTTTGGTTCGTGGCGCCGTGCACGCCGGCCACTTCCACCTCCTTCCCCTCCGGCAACGCCCCCTCCTCGCCCTGCCCCGCCTGGTTCATTATGGTGTGGATGCTCTCCTTCATCTTCTCTGTCGCAACTCTGAACGTGTCCGTCAGCTTCTCCTGTGGCAGAGAACGTGTGGTTAATGACAGTTTTTAAGTAGCACTATAGATATATATATAGAGGACACGCATTGGAGACATCTAAGTAAGATAGTCGCCCTGCCGTATGTTTCTGAAGTGTACGCGTGATATGCATCCTCTTTTTGGGCCGCTTTTACAGTCACTTTTGTTTGTTTTGATTTTTACCAATGAGCGGCGATCGCCACTTTAGTATATCCACGTGAAACTGGTCCCCATAAAGTCCCTCCCCACCACCATCCTTAAACTCCCTCCTCCTTCCCATGCAGCTTCCTACCACTTCCTCCCTCCTTCACTTCCTCTCGTACCCTACTGACCCCCCCCCCCCCCCAATTAAATCCCTCCCTACCACCAACATTCCTAAACTCCCTCCTCCCCATGTCCCCTCCTACCACTCCCTCCCTCCTTCCCTTGCTTTCTCACCTGTATGATGTTGATGCACATAGCGGTGAGAGCAAGGCCGAATATCAGGTAGACGGTGGTCATCATCATGAAGGCGGGATGCTGTGTGTTGGGGGAAGAATGAGGGACAGTAAGTAAAGTGAGACAGTTCAAGGAAAAAAAACACACCAATTAGTAATCCCGCGTGGGGAAAGTGTGAGTGGGGTACGGTGGATGAAGCGGTGGGGGTAATCCAGTTTTCGCTGTCGGGCCTCACTGTGGAAGGTTCCCGGTAACTGTGCTGTATGTGGCCCGCGTGTGGTACAGGAACGGTGAGTACCCTAAAGCCCCTCGGAACTAAGTTGGTATGAATGGTTGTGTGGGTGAATGAGTGAAAGAAGATCTGCCCTGAGTGGGCCACCCCCCCTTGGAATGGGGGACATTGGCCAAAGTCTCTAGATAGATAGATAGATAGATAGATAGATAGATGATGGTGTGTGGTTAGTTTCTTAAGGTGGTTGATGATGATGTTAATAGTTTCTGAGGTTTAGTTCACAGGTTAGATGTACACTTGAACAGGTACACTAAATAGTTGTCGTACTTGAGAGATCAGAGTTACGGAGACGTTTGATTAGAACAGTTTTTTAGGCCTAGTTGTTGTGGCAGTAGACGGCCTAGGACTGGAATTGTTGTTGGGTCGTAATGTTTGGGAGATAATTTGTGATGGTGGTGGTGGTGGTAATGCTGGTTTTGGTGATGGTGTTGGTGGTGTTGGTGTTGGTGTTGGTGGTAAGTTGGTGTTGCTCTTAAGTAGTATTAAAAAAAAGAGGATTACTAAATCAGAGAGAGAGAGAGAGAGAGAGAGAGAGAGAGAGAGAGAGAGAGAGAGAGAGAGAGAGAGAGTACTACTACTACTACTACTACTACCACCACCACCACCACTACTACTACCACCACCATTGCTACTACCGCTAATAATAATGGCAATAAAAAATAATAATAACAACAACAACAATAACAATGCCTTACATCAGGCACGTAGTCGCCGAAGCCGATGGTGGTCATGGAGACGAAGATGAAATAGAAAGCCTCAAAGTAGGTCCATTCCTCCCACCTGAGAGAGAGAGAGAGAGAGAGAGAGAGAGAGAGAGAGAGAGAGAGAGAGAGAGAGAGAGAGAGAGAGAGAATTATATCATTACTATTTAAAGAGAGAAATACGATGAAAATGACATAATCACAACAAATACTGCTATGCATCTTCAACACCTCCCTTTGCATTGCTTCCTTAATGTATACATCAAACAAACAGTGCCTGAGCTGGGGATTAACATTTACATATATTCAGAAAACTGCCATCAAAGGGACCGATACAGTCTTTTCTTTTTGGCATTGATAAGTCTTCCGGGTGTCCGTGATGGTACATAAAAACAGCCAGCGAGGGGAGGGAGGAAAATGGAGTGTGATGGATCAGTGCTGGCAGAGGCAAGGGCTGGTCAGACTGAAATAAGATGGAGGCTTCGACTAGCTGACGCGCTTCCATTCAGTTTTCAAGCTACGCAGTCATGCAGTCAGTCAGTCACACTCACTCAGTCTGCCACTCGGTCAGTCTGTCAAGTAGCCAGTTAGTAAAGTAGTCTTTCACTTATTCACTCTTAGTCACTCTACAGTTAGTCAGTCAGTTTGTCAGTCAATCAATTAATCACTCATCTATACTCATTCACTCAGTCTGCCACTCGGTCTGTCGGTTAAGCAGACAGTAACAAAACGAGTCTGCCTTATTCACTTTTTGAGCCACTCTTCAGTTACCTAATCAATCCATTAATCAGTAAATCAGTCAATCTATCAGTCAACCAATCTCACTTATTCACTCTTTGCCACCCTTCAGTTACCAAATCAATCAATCAACCAATCTCACTTATCCTCTTTTTTAGTCACTCTACATTTAGCCAATCAGTCACTCAGTCAATCAACTACACACACATCAACTCCTCCCCTTCTTACTCCCTCCCCTAGCCCCTCCCTGCCAGCCTTCCCTCTCTCCACCCCCCAGTACGTACATCTTGTAGATGACGCAGCCGATCGTGATGTACACGAGGAGGATGAAGAGCGCCAGGGAGATGGGGAGGTTGAAGTTGTCGTCTGCCAGAATCTCGACCTCAGACTCCGGCGTGTCCATCACTGACTCGGGCGTCTCTGGTTCCTTGCGTCTGCATACTGTGAACTTGCACCACTGGCACATGCTACTCCAGCCGGTCTGTGGGGGTGGGAGAGATGTCAGTTACGGATGAAGTGGATTGCTTTGGTACTGGAAGATGTGATAATTCTTTCAATATTAAAGTCGGTATTTTTAACGCTTCTGGCTCTCACATCAACTATTTCCGGTGGCCCAAAAGGAAAGCAATCGGTTCTAATGAGTGTATTTTTAGGTTCATGGTACAGAAGGGTCAAACTATCACCCGGGTTATTAAAGTCCCCCCTGGAAATGCTCAAAACTACAAAAACCGTGTCAATTTTTTTTTTTTTACGACTTCGGCCATAGTGCCGCTTGGCTTTCTTCAAGGGTCTGGTGGTCGGCCCAATCCCATCATGGCGCAGGGAATTTTTATAGTGGCGCCATTTTTGCTGAATATGAATATGAAATGAATGTACTTGGGCGTCGAAATGTTTAAGAATATGTCCCTTAGTGTTTGGTGTTGAGGACAGTGCGGCAGTGTTTTTACTTAAGTTGTGTTTTTAAGGGGCCGGACTCGTTTGCCTTAATTAAGGATTTTGATTGTTTTAGGTGCTACGGTTATTTTTGTAAGTAAATTTGGCAGCTCAAGGACCAAGAAAAGGTACAGAAACGCCTCTGATTTCTGCTCCTGCAAATAGATGATAGACTGACCGAAGATAAGGTCCATTAATTGTTTTGAACTTTACTCGATTTTTTACCTTTACTCGATTTTTTACCTTTACTCGATTTTTTACCTTTACTCGATTTTTTACCTTTACTCGATTTTTTTTCCTTTACCTATTTAGCTTAATAACTTTGGTTGTTTGATGCGCTGTTGTTAAATTGACTGTTTTGTCCTGTGGGCTTCAATATGACTCTTTGAAGTGGGTTGTGCTGCTCTGGTTTTATTTTTTTTATGAATAAGAACTAAATCTTGCAATGTTGCTTCATAAGCAGATTGTATGAATGTGTAATTTGTATAAATCTAAGCTACTTTTTCGGGTGGAATGTTATATCGGAAAAAAAATATAAGTAGTTTTTCATTTTTATTTCTTTCAGGTGGAAGAGGGCGCGGTGGTCTAGAGGGTTAGGGCATCAAGCCAAGGGAGTGAATGGCCAGGGCGAGATGGCTCGAACCCCTGTGCCACTGCGTAACATCAAGGAGCGCATCCGGTCGTAAACTCCAATCCACAACCTCCAAAACACACCGACCGAGCAGAGAAAGAAGAAGGTTAGTTTCAGGTGGTCGATGCCACGAACAGTTTCTAAATGCTTTTGTTCACTAGTTTTAGCTAAAATTGTAGGTATTTTTAATTTTTTTTTTAAACAGTTAAGTTCAACGTTCTCTTGAGACGGTTTGGGCGTAGTCGAGAGGGCTTTTTATCTAGTAACTTAAATCGTTGTGGATATTACTTTTTTTCGGTGGGTGTGGGTGGGTGGGGTGGGGTGGGGGGGGGGAGGACGCAGGAGTCTCGTGAGGAACTTTGTTTTGGGGCAGGGCATCACGTAGGAAGGTGCATCATATCTCTCTCTATCCTTTTCATAGGTAGTCACATTGCCTCATTAACTGCAGTATCAGTCACATTGATACATAATCACACACTTCTTTTCCTTCTTATAGTTACATAACCACATAGTCACAATATAACTTAGTCACATTGGTGAAAGTGAGAAAGGGAGAAGAGAGATGAAAGGAGAAAGATGAAAGTAGTCAAATGGACGTGTAGCAAATGGAAGAAGAGAGAGAGAGAGAGAGAGAGAGAGAGAGAGAGAGAGAGAGAGAGAGAGAGAGAGAGAGAGAGAGAGAGAGAGAGAGAGAGAGAGAGAGAGAGAGAGAGAGAGAGAGAGAGAGAGAGAGAGAGAGAGAGAGAGAGAGAGAGAGAGAGAGAGAGAGAGAGAGAGAGAGAGAGAGAGAGAGAGAGAGAGAGAGAGAGAGAGAGAGAGAGAGAGAGAGAGAGAGAGAGAGAGAGAGAGAGAGAGAGAGAGAGAGAGAGAGAGAGAGAGAGAGAGAGAGAGAGAGAGAGAGAGGGCAATTTATTGGATATAGTAACAGAGGGATTTTGAGATAGAGGAAGACAAGAGTAATGGGAGAGTGGAGAGGATAAGTGGATTGGTCAAGGCAGGACGAACAATATTACACACACACACACACACACACACACACACACACACACACACACACACGTTTGCTCGAATTCTGTTAGTTCGACAATAAATGGAGTTGCAGAGAGAGAGAGAGAGAGAGAGAGAGAGAGAGAGAGAGAGAGAGAGAGAGAGAGAGAGGCCACGTGTTCCTTGATTTAATTTTTTATTATTTGAGGTTAATAAAAAAAACAGAGGAGGAGGAGGAGGAGGATAAATTGGACAGGTGAGGACGAATTGCTTGAATGTGTTGGAGGTACAAATTCCATCCAGTGTTCGTGATAACCCAAGGGTCAAAATCATTAAGGAAAAATTTGCTCTCTCTCTCTCTCTCTCTCTCTTTCTAATATATCATTTTCACCACAGACTTACGTAAACTGTGAAATATTAATGTTTATTTTTGCTATAAGTAGAAATAGCATCGATAGAATAGTTTCCCCAAATCGCGAAATATTTACAACAACTTTTCGCAAAAAATCTAAAGAACAATTTGATGTACACGTATCTGCTAATCTGTGTCAGTCTGTCAGATCTTCACCCTTCCTCTGTCTGTCTAAATCTGTTGATCTACCGACCTATCTTCGTTTTTATCTGTCTGAGCATGTACTTGTCTGTCTACGTATCTGTCTGTCTATATTTATCTCTCTATCTATCTACCTATCTCTCTATCTATGTATCTATCTCTCTATCTATTCATCTTTTAGCAATATAACTGACATCCATTTTCCTCTAACCATTTTTTGTTTTTCTATATGTTATCCATTTCTATATATCGGTGTCTGCTTGTCTGCCTGTCTTTCTTTGTCTGTCTGTGTGGTGTGTTTATCTGTTTATCTTTCTTCTTTTTTTCATCAGTTAGGATCAACACACATCGCCATCATTACTCACAGACAAACAGCAGGCGTGGACCTCCTCTTCCTCCTTCTCCTCTTCCTCTTCCTCCTCCACCCACCTCCCATTGCGCGTCATCTCCTTCCCATTGCTGTCCGCTTCTCCTTCCGTCCGTTCACCAGACAGGAAAGGTTCCCTCTCCCTTACCTTTCTCCTCCCACCTCCACCCTCCTCCTCGTCCTCCTCCTCGTCCCCCTCCTGTGCCCTCCCCTCCTTCCTCCTCCCTTCCTCCCCCTCCTTATCCATCTCGGTTGAGGAGGACTCGGGGAGGGCGAGGGGAGGGGTGGGGGTGGTGGGATTGAAGGGCTGGAGGTGGAGGTGGTAGAGGTGGAAGTGGTAGTGATGGTGGAGGCCAGTTTGTTAGTGGAGCGAGGTGATGGTGGTTGTGACGTCAGCAGCAGCAGCAGCAGGAGGTTAGAATTGGTTAGAAAGGATTGTTAGGACGGTGGTTAAGTAGCAAGCTAAGCATCAGGAGAATCAATAAGATCTTCCAGTTTAATTAGTTAAAATATCTATACAGAGAAATTAAAAGCAGTGTATATAAAGTATCATATTATAGTTTGTTGACTGGTGTTGAAATAATATTACTAGTTAGTTTTAAGTTAGTATTAGTAATGGTGTGGCTAATTTAGAAGGGTACTGATAAGAGGTTAGTTTCCGAAACAATGAATGCAATGTATTTTGAATATACTCATAAATGAAGAATGACTATAAATAGTGAATTTCTCTTTCAGTGAAGTAAATATACTAGTAAAACAATAAATAATAAAGGGTTAATATCACAGTTCTGTAGACATAAAATGCTAATTAATAATTTATCTAAACACGTAATAAAGTAATGTTTTGACCTAATGAAACTAAATAAAACGTTATTAAGGATAGTAATCATGCACTAGACTTATCTGTGTATGTGTGGGGGTGTATATTAAAGCATGATGTCGATATTAAACTCCGGGTCAGTAACTGTTACGAAGACAGCCATTCTGCATTTGAAGGCTGCTAGTGAGGCGCATGGTAGGACAGTCAGGTGCGTCCGCATCTTGTTGGTGGCTTATTCCGTCCACATGTCAGTGAGGAAATGGAGATGCTAATTTGGGCAGCTGCCGTGCACCTATTATGGTATAACTTTATACTTTAACACTTGGAAGGTTGTAATATAGTGTATCCTAGCTAAGAGTCACCTCATATCCAATCCCTCGTAATCCTCCCTTATGCAGGAGTTAACAGCATCTTCATTCTTTTATCCCTTCTGCTTATAATCTCTGGAACAGCCTTCCCTTATATGTATTTCCTTCTTCCTATGACTGACCTCTTTCAAGAGAGAGGTGTCAAGATGCCACTTCTCCCGAAATTGACCTCTCTTTTGGTCTCTTACTGTCTCGTTTTTGTTGGAGCAGCGTCTAGCGGCCTTTTTTTGTTACTTTTTTGTTTTGTTGCCCTTGTGCTGTCTCCCTTGCTTTAAAAAAAAAAAGAACTGAAAAGTTAAAAAGATGAAAAAGCTGTCTTATATCACGTGTCGTCCCTCACTAATAGATGCGTCGTTACTCGTTTGTTCGCCTCGAATTTTTATAACAAAGCGTGCGAACTGATCTCCACTTTTTTCGCCGATTCTTGCCTTCTTATTGCGATGTAGTTTCTGTAAAGGCATATCCAACCTCAGCTTTGTAAAATACTGGTTAAATATTAACAATACTAACAGCATTTGTAACAATCATCGTAAATCGAATAATTTCCCAAGTGCCGTGCAGTAATCCACATAGCATTCATATACTTTATAAACATTTATATTGAAAGCAAATTAGATTATGGAGCGAGGGGAGGGCACTCCTGAAGCTGCATGTTTCGTGTGCGAGCGCTCGAGCGTGCACACGGTTTTTTCCTTAACAAGGGATGATGTGACCATACAGAGCATATCCTTCGAGCACTCATGAGTCAGGGACCCCACAAAAAGGGCTCCCAAGGATGAAAAGACGGAACTGCAGAAACGTCCTTCACGAGCGTCTCCCGTTCCGCGATGATCAATAAACACGGTGCAATAGGTGTTGACGGGAGATTGTAAATACTGTACATATACGTATAAATACATGTACAAGTTTGTCATGCCTACACGCTCAAACAGATTATTTAGTTCACATGAATGCTCTTGGATAGTATTCGTGCCCCCAAGACAGTCCCCGAGGTAGGTAGAGCACGCCGCAACCAGGACATGCCCTACTGTGTGTGTGTGTGTGTGTGTGTGTGTGTGTGTGTGTGTGTGTGTGTGTGTGTGTGTGTGTGTGTGTGTGTGTGTGTGTGTGTGGGTGGGTGGGTTTGTGTGTGTGTGTGTGGGTGGGTGGGTGTGGGTGTTTTGTTGTGTACTGTGTTGTGGTGGGTTGAGGGTCGCCACTAATAAGGCTGGAGGTGGCTTAGCGGTCTAATTAATGCGTCTCCATTAGTGATGGCATCATTATTATCATTATTATTACCAGTTGGGAATTGTGGATTAAACATAGAGGTCACCGTGTTTTAATTGCGTGTTGTAAGTTTGATAGGCAGACTAATTAATGAGATAATGAGGCGGCATGTATTCGTGATATTATTATTATTATTATTATTATTATTATTATTATTATTATTATTATTATTATTATTATTATTATTATTATTATTATTATTATTTTGTTGTTGTTGTTGTTGTTGCTAACCCACTGGAGCTATGGATATATACGTAAACATTAAATCACCTATCTCCCCCTTCTTCTCTCTCTCTCTCTCTCTCTCTCTCTCTCTCTCTCTCTCTCTCTCTCTCTCTCTCTCTCTCTCTCTCTCGAGTGCCAATAAATCCATAGAGCGCCTCCTCCCTCCAGCCTCCTCTCCCTTCCCTCTCCCTTTGTCATCACACGCTCTCTCTTCCTCTCACCCTCCCTCTTGTTCCTCTCGACGCCTCTCCACTCTCCTCCCATACATACCAAAGGCCACGGGGCGCGCACACACACACACACACACACACACACACACACACACACACACACACAGAGGATAACAAAACCCTAAAATCAGTTCTTTCCCAAACACTTTACAGATTCAATGTCCTTAAAACTTTTCTTTTATTTCTGTTTTCGTTTTCTTTGCTGTTTTTTTTTCACATTTTATTGTCTCGCGATTCGCCGGAGAGATAGATATGTAGATAGATGTATGAAGAGGTAGATAGATAGATAGATAAATAAATCGACAGACAAGGGCAGACAAAGAAACAGACTCGCGGAGAAGCAAAGAATATCATTAAAACAGTTATGAACATACCAGAAAACAGAGGCACAGACGGAATAATATACAGACAAAGTTAAGCAGATACACAGAGGTACAGAGATAGATTGAGACAAACACAGACACAGAGAGGCACAGAAATACAAAGATACACAAAGATACACAAGGAAACACAACCACAGGCATACATAGACGCAGAAATACACAGATAAACACACACAGACACAAAAAGACAAATATACACAGAGAAACATAACCAAAAACATACACTGACAGAGGCACAGAAACACACACATACAAACACAATTAACACATACACACCCACAGACACACGCACAGAAACACAGAAATACATAGAAACACAACTACAGACACGCTGACACGCCACCACCCACACCACCCCAGACTCACCTTGACGGACTGCACAGGGCGGGACTTCCTCACCCTCTTGCAGGTGGCGGTGCGGTACAGTTTGCGCACCAGCCTGAACACCGCCTTCAACAGCCGCGTGAACAGTTTGCCGAAGTCCGCCATCAGGATAAGGAAGATGGGGATGCCCAGGATGGCGTAGACGATGGTGAGGGCCCGGCCGGCGTTCGTGCGTGGGTACATGTGGCCATAACCTGTGGTAGAAGATGGGGTTGATAGATGGAGCAGTTGGTTTGGGTTTAAAGGATAGAGGATGTAAATGTTTAATTGTTAGGTGGAAAAATGGTGAGGGGAAGGGGATAAGAGATAATGGAAGGAAACATGCGAAAATGAAAAGAGGAAAGGAGAAATAAAGAAAGAGAACAAATAAACTGTTAGAAGATAGATAGATGGATGAAGGAAGGGACATCGTGAGTGGAAGGAAAGATGGGAAAATAGTTGTGATTAAGGTATTGCGTCGAGAAAAAGATGTAACAGCTTAGAGTGGACAGTTGGTTTTGTGGTCGAGGGAGAGAGGAGGAAAGTGTTTGAAGATAAGGTAGAAAAGTTATCATAAGGTTGCTGTGGAAAATAAAGTAAAACGTAGATGGGGTCGATAAGTGGATTCGGTTTCTTAATAATTGAATGAGGGATGGAAGGAGAGAGAGAGAGGGAGAGTGAGAGAATAAATAAAAATGGAAATAGTGAGTTTAAATGGGTTGCTCCGGAAAAAAAAAGAAAAAAACGCTTGTTATATATACAGATGAAGTTAATAGGTGGATTTGGTTATTTAATAGGTTGAGCAAGGCAGGGAGAGAGGCAGTGTTTAGAGAGAAGGATGGGCTTGGTGTGTTTTGTGGGTAGTTCGAGAGAGAGAAATAAAAGCTGGAAACAAAGAAATAGAAGATTGGTTATAGAGTTGTTTTTAGAGTTAAGGAAAGATAAAGCAACATGCAACAAGGAATAATAAGGGAGAAAAATGGTGGACATGTGCGAGACTATAATATATTTTCCTCCTGGGCTGCCGAGCGTTGTGTGGAGATTGTGCCTCTATGGGTTATAAGATTCTCCTCCTCCTCTTCCTGGCCATCACAAGGAGGTATTGTATCCTCCTCCTTATTGTCCCCAAACGCCGGGCGGCAGAGAAGACCAGTAAGGCTTATGTAACCCGAAGGAGGAGAAGTAGTAGTAGTAGTAGGAGGAGGAGGAGGTAGATAAAAAAAAAGATAAAAAAAAAAATGAAAGTAGCAGCGGCATAATAATAATGATACTACTACTACTTCTACTACTACTACTACTACTACTACTACTACTAACAATAAGAGTGTGATGCGTATAAGGTATAGGAGAAATAAAAGGAATGAAAATATTATCAGAGAGTTATTGTACCGGAAAATGGGCCATTGTTTTTTTTTTTTATTTCTCTCATTCCGTTGAAAAATTTCGTCTCATGAGGATAATAGTCCACACACACACACACACACACACACACACACACACACACACACACACACACACACATGACGTCAACCGTTCTATTTTACCTTTATTAATCATGAACTAAGGAAAAAACTAAGGAAAAGAAGGACAATGAAAAAAAGAATAAGGAGACACGTGTGAGTTCACCTTATTTACCTGGACAAGCGATGGAATTTTCTGATTAAGAGAGAGAGAGAGAGAGAGAGAGAGAGAGAGAGAGAGAGAGAGAGAGAGAGAGAGAGAGAGAGAGAGAGAGAGAGAGAGAGAGAGAGAGAGAGAGAGAGTACTAAAGAGACAGAGGGGAAAAATATGCTAATACCTCCAATACTCTGTCCGTTGCTGAATAATACCGACCAAATTTCCCGGCCTTTCGCAGCCATATTTATTGTGTGTGTTTGTGTGTGTGTGTGTGTGTGTGTGTGTGTGTGTGTGTGTGTGTGTGTGTGTGTGTGTGTGTAAGAAGCTACTTTGTTATATGATGTCAGCTTTTTTCGCTGATTTATTGATTTTGTTTTTGTTGCTGTTGTTGATTTTGTTCTTGCGTTTGCTGTTTGTGGTGGTGGTTGTGGTGGTGGTTGTGGTGGTGGTTGGGGTGGTGTTTGTTGTGGTGTTTGTGGTGGTGGTTGTGGTGGTGGTTGTGGTGGTGGTTGTTGTGGTGGTTGTTGTGGTGGTGTTTGTGGTGGTGTTTGTGGTGGTGTGTGTGGTGGTGGTTGTTGTGGTGGTGGTTGTGGTGGTGGTTGTGGTGGTGGTTGTTGTGGTGGTGGTTGTGGTGGTGGTTGGGGGTGGTGTTTGTGGTGGTGTTTGTGGTGGTGGTTGTGGTGGTGGTTGTGGTGGTGTTTGTGGTGGTGGTTGGGGTGGTGTTTGGGGTGGTGTTTGTGGTGGTGGTTGGGGTGGTGTTTGTGGTGGTGTTTGTGGTGGTGGTTGTGGTGGTGTTTGTGGTGGTGTGTGTGGTGGTGGTTGTTGTGGTGGTGGTTGTGGTGGTGGTTGTGGTGGTGTTTGTGGTGGTGTGTGTGGTGGTGGTTGTTGTGGTGGTTATGGACAGTGGTGGGTACCGCTAACCGAAAAGTTAGCTTCACTAACGGGTAATCCACTAACTAAAAAGTTAGCTTCGCTTACGCTAAACCGCTAAACTGATAAATAAATCTGTGGAAGCTAACGCTAACAGCTATTTTTTTTATATGGATTTAGCTTCAGTTTAGTATTTTTGCTCTAAAACCCTTAAAAACAGATCGAGTGACCTGAAATTTCAATATGTTGTAGCTTAGACAAAAAGTTTCCCTAATAATTGTCCAATTACCCTACTTTAAGGTGTAATTTACCCGAAAGTGGAAGCCCTGTAATTATTGCGCCATGTTGCTCAACTGGTGCTGTGTCTGCCCTCAACGGACAAGAACAAACCTGTATGAATTTTTTAATGGACTTAAAGTTAGCGTAGGAGGAACTACATTTAGCTGAAACTGGTTCGCTCACTGTTTCCAAAGTTAGCGAATACGCTAATCAGCTAACGAAAAAGTTAGCTTCGCTAATTAGCGGTTAGGTTTTGGAGTTAGTGGTGGTGGTGGAAAAGAAGTGTAATAAAGAAGGCTGTAAGAATGCTTGATGCTGTTTTTTTCCAGGTATCGCTTAATCAAAAACAACAACAACAGTATAAAAAGAAACAACTATTCCCGCTATACTACTACTTGTACTCCTTTCACTAGTTTTACTAATTATTTTATTACAACAACCAGCCGTTATATACAAGGCTCTGAATGATCCTAAGTGCATCTTGGCAGGATCTATTGACTTGCTCAAACCACGAACTCTGTGGGCGTCCCCTTGGCCTCTTCCACTCAGGATTGTCTCTTATAGAAATAATCCGATGAGCAGGGTGGGCTTCTGGGCAGCGCGCCACGTGCCCATATAGCTGGAGTTGGCATTGACGGACTATGCTTGTAATATATGTCGAATCAGTCTCACGGAGTAGTCGCCGGTTAGACACAAAGTCATTCCAGCGATTTCCCATGATTGCGTAGACACTTATTACCAAAGGCATCATCCCGCCTCTCCAAGTTCCTATTTAGGGTCTATATCTCACAGTCATAGAGTAAGACAGGGAGCACAAGGGACTTGATCCGGTGACCCGGTATCGACAACGCCAAACACTAGTGTTGATCGAGTCCATAACCCGTGGGCCAAGCCAGACCGCCGTAAGACGTCCTGGCGAGACCCACCGTTGTTGATCTCATTTGCTACTACAATCCACTGAACACCGTGACCATAATACTTCTAAGATAAAAAAAACAGTCACTGCACGGAGCGGGTATCTGTTTGCCGTCGCGTGTCCTGGCAGGCTACACAACAACACCGGTGATTGTGTTTTCCGACGCGAAGTCCTCCAAAAGCATTGTGCGCGTGGCGGCGGGTTCTTGTGTGGACAGGGCGTGTGTTGTTTCTCGCCACATTATCCGTCTGTCAGAGCTGTTCCATAAGGGTAATAGGAGACTACAAAAGGCAAG
>NC_066559.1:4752255-4802255 GCF_024679095.1 Eriocheir sinensis | reverse complement strand
ATTGACTGATTGATTAGCGTGCTCACTACCTGATTTACCTGACTGACTGATTAACTAACTGACTAACTAACTAATAGACTTATGCTAAAGAACCCTTGATAAGATATGGCAGAGTATATACAAGAACGGAAACGATGGAAGTACACACACACACACACACACACACACACACACACACACACACACACACACAGCGAAAAGTAATACAACAAATAGAGGAAAGATAGCGAGAGAGGGAAGGAGAGAGAGGGAGAGGAGAGCAAATAGGGTAGCAAAAGAGAGATAGAGAAAGAAAAAGAGGGGAAGGAAAGAGGGTAGCAAGCGAGGGATAAAGAGATGAAGAGAGAGTTGGGGAAGGGGAATCATGTACCAAAGGATTGAAAATGGGAAAGGAAGGGAGTAATCCGCTTATCCTGTCTCCTCTTTCATCAGTTTTATTTTTTTCCTTTCCATCCTCAGTCCTTCGTTCGCTTGTCACTGAATTTCCAGTTAGCATTATCTCTGTCCAGCCAACCAGACGGGTCACTCCTGGGCGCGAGAAAATAAAGGAAAAAGTTTGATAATGAAAGTTCAGGAAAAATAAACAGAAAGTAAAAATGAGAAACGTAAGAAAGGAACCAAAGGAAAATAGTGAAGAAGAGAGATCACGTTAAGAGAGAGAGAGAGAGAGAGAGAGAGAG
This sequence comes from Eriocheir sinensis, assembly GCF_024679095.1. NCBI lineage: Eukaryota > Metazoa > Arthropoda > Malacostraca > Decapoda > Varunidae > Eriocheir > Eriocheir sinensis. The sequence goes on along the minus strand of NC_066559.1, from coordinate 4,801,575 downwards.
AGAGAGAGAGAACAGATAAAGGCAGAAAGTTCGCATTAATATTGTCAAATGAAAATAATGAGCCTACTAAGAAAAAAAAGAAAACTCAAATTCTCAGAGGAACGTAAATACCCTCTTGTCAGCAGCCCCATTAATTTGTTCTCGGTAACCTCTCTCTCTCTCTCCATGTGTACCGTACAACTTTTTTCCTAGCTTTCTTTCGTTTCCTTTCTCTCCATCTCCCTTCTCCCCCCTTCACGTTAGCGGTCTCCATCTCCCGTTCTTTCGTTCTCCCCTCCTTCTCCCCCTTTCCATCTCCCGTTCTTTCGTTCTCCCCTCCTTCTCCCCCTTTCCATCTCCCGTTCTTTCGTTCTCCCCTCCTTCTCCCCCTTTCCATCTCCCGTTCATTCGTTTTCCCCTCCTTCTCCCCCTTTCCATCTCCCGTTCTTTCGTTCTCCCCTCCTTCTCCCCCTTTCCATCTCCCGTTCTTTCGTTCTCCCCTCCTTCTCCCCCTTTCTGTTTTTCTCCTATTTTCCCTCTTACGCCCTTCTCTCTTCCCATTTTCCATATTTATATTTTCCTTCGGGTCCCTTTATTTTTTTCCCTTCACCAGCATTATCTCCCTCCTCACTTTCTCTCCCCTTCCCTTCCTTTTCTTCATTTCTCTCCCTTTCTTCCCTCTTCCGACCCACCCCGCACCTCTCCCTCCATCACCCTTCAATGCTTTCTTTCCACTCACTGTTTAGTTCTTCCTCATCAATTCCTTTCTTTTCCTTCCACCTTCTCCACTCCTTTTTCCCTCCTCCTCCTTCTTCTCCATACTACTACCTCCTCCTTCTCTTCCTTTTTTTTTTTCCTTCTCTTACCCCCTACCTCCACTTGCCTTCTACCTCATTAGTTCCTTTCTCCCTCCTCTTTTTTCTTTCCGTCTTCTCTTTTCCTCCTCTTGTTCTTCCTTCTCTACTTCCTCCATTTTTCTCATCCCCTTTGCCACCAACTCTTCTACCTTATCAATTTCTTTCTTTCTTCTTTCTTTTCCCTTTCCCACCTCCTTCTCCTCCTCCTCCTCCTCCTTCTTCCCTTTTTCTTATCTCCCTACCACCACCTTTCTTCTACGTAATCAGTTTCTTTCTCCCTCCATCTCTTCCTTTCCCTCTCCTCTGCTTCCTTATTCCTCATTCTCCACACTTCCCTTACCTCCTCCTCCTCCTCTCCCCTGTCCCCCACACCCTTGTTTCAGCTTCAGTGCTCCGTTTCAGGCCTCAGTAAGCGCGACCCCCAAAGACTGGACGAGAATCGGGGTGTAGAAACTGTTTCCCGCGAATCCAATAAACTGTCCCGGAGAAGCGACTCGCGGGGCTCGAACCCGAACGAATCCCGCTAACGAGTCTCCTTGAACCCCGCGAGACCCCGAGATGCAGATTCGTTTCGTTCCGCCCGCGCGTGTGTTCGTTGTTAAGGGTGTAGTTAGAGCGAATGTGTTTAGGGATTGTGGACTTAGCGAGTTTGGCGGCACTGAAAGACTTGAGGATGAGTGAGTGTAGTGAGTGAGTGGGAAGTGATGTTAAGGAAAGGTAGTGAGTGAGTAAAAGTATAGTGAGGGGAAGTTAGTGAGTGGGTAGGTGAGTGAGTTAAGGGCGAATATGATGGGGCTTTCGAAATAGTAGAAGTCTGTGCACTGAGGGAATGGAGAGGAGGGAAAAGTGAGTGAATGGGAGATACAGATTGATAGATAGATAGATAGAGGGATAGAGATGAATAAATAAGAGTAGCAATAATAAAATTCTCACTTGTCTTGTATGATGAAACAAATTGTGCTGTGGCCGGAAAACAAAACCTAATCTAAAACTACTTATGGACAATCACCCATTCAGCCAACCACCCAGTCATCCACATTCCCACCTACCCAATTATCCACCACATTACTCAGTCACCCAACCTTCCAACCACTTACCCAGTTACCCACCTTATTACTTAACCATCCAACCACGTATCCACCTACCCAGTTACCCACCTCATTAGTCAGTCACCCAACCACCCAACCACCTTTCCTGTCACCCACGCATGCATCCATCAAGAGGGTTAACGAGAAAGGTTAGTGAAAAAGAAACAAAACAAATACAAATCAGACAGGCAGGCAGGCAGGTGGGTGGGCGGTGCGTCAAGCTCACGTTTCCCTCTTGGCGTGACTTTAAAGGACGGGGAAGAAAAGAGAGGAGAAGGGAGTCACGTCGGGCGGAGGGACATGAATGCAGGGCTGGGGTAACCCGACGCCTCGCTGCCTGTCTCTCCTCTCCGCGGTGAATGCCTTCTGTAGTTTTATTTTACGGCAAGGGAGGCAACTCAAGGAAAAAGCACAACCCCCCCCCCCCCCCCCGGCTAAACGCTGCTCCGGCAAAAGAAAAAAAGAACGAGAGGGCAAAAGAGAGGTCGATGATAATGGTGTGGGATATTGTGCTTCCTTTTCATGTGTGTTCTTCCTCCGCTTGTGCTGTTTGATGCTTTGACGCCTTTGTGAGTAGGTTAATGTGGGTTTCTGGATCGTTGTTACTAAAAGACGCTTGTGTAATGGTTCATCTCCTCCTTTTCTTTTTCCTACTTGACTCCTATATTTTCCCTACTTCCTCTCCAGTCCCTCTCTTTCCATCTTGCTACAACGTATTCTTTCTTTTCACTCTTCCTTCCATCTTTTTCCAGCACTCCCCTTCCCCACAGTCCTTCCAGTTTTCTTTCCTCTGTCTCCTTCTCCCACCTGGTCTTATTTATCATTGTTGTTGTTGCAGAACGCGTGACGGTGCGGCTGGATGACTGCGTTCTTCCTGTCGTGCAGATGAATGGTAAGTACAAACTCTTCTTTTTGCTTTGCTTATTAATTGATGCTTTGACGTCTCTCATGATGCGTAATGCTGCTTCGTAACCACAACTACCAAAGGACGTGTGACTGTGTATATGTATTCTTCTTGATCTTGATTCGTGGTGGAAAGGAAGGGCGTGTGCTTTCTTGTGTTCGATGATTGGTGTTAAGCTCTAACGCGCCTCCGAGTAGTAATGCTGGGTCGTGGATAGGTAAAGGGGCTATTACACTGGGCAAATTTTCCGTGGGTCTTCAGTCAAACCACGATATCCGCTGGCGTGGTTCTTATATTTCCGTGGTTTTCTGACGTGTCCACGATCTTCCAAAGCTACGGTTGATTTCACTGAAGGACGACGGTATTACTCACCATCTTCATCAGTAGCAATAACAAGAAACAAATGAGAACCACGCTTGCGGAAATTGTGATTTGACTGAAGATCCACGGAAAATTTGCCCAGAGTAAAAGCCCCTTAACGTGTAAACAGTGTGTAGGTTGTTGTTTGCTTAGCGTTTTGTGGAGGTGAAGAGAGCGTGTTTCCATTACTTAGATGTTTGGTAGGAAGCTTTGACGTGCCTTCGAGTGTTGAGGTTGCGTTGCAGATGGGTAACATGTAAACAGTGTATAGGTTGTTGTTTGCTTAGCGTTTTGTGGAAGTAAAGAGCGCGTTTCTCGTTCTTACCTGTTCCTTCCCACATACCTACCATTCCATTCCCTCCTCCTCCCCTTCCACATTTCCCACCACCTTCTTCCTCTCTCTCCTTTCCTTCCCCCACCTCATTCCTCCTACCAGCTTCCATCCCACGGACAATTCACTGCCTTTTCTATCATATATTTCTTTTAACGCCTCGCCTTCCTTCCTCTCTGACCTTTCCTTCCGCCGCCTCCTGCCCATCACCACCACATCCTTCCCACGCCCCTGCTTCTAACCGACAAACTGCGGTAGCTCAGGTGACGGCAGGTGAGTCTCGTTAACACACGCCCACACCTGTCTGGCTGCATGTCTGCCTGTCCTTCCGTCTGTCTGTTTGTATGTCTGTGTCTGTTGAGTTTTTATTTTACTGTGACTCTCCCTCCTCTTCTAGTTGTTCCCATCCTCCACCATCCCATCTGTCAGTCACTTCCACTTTCTTCATCTGCTACCTAATCCATCTACTCTACCCCTTTATCCATATCCTCCATGACCTTTCCCTTTTCTAACTCTTCGTAACTCCCTCCACCACCTCCCCCTAACCCTCCCTCTTCCCTATACTCACTGCCATCAACTCCCTTTTGTCCCTTTCCTCCTACCTCCTCCTTCTCCTCCTCCTGAATTGTTTTTCCTCTCCACCGCCTCCACTTCGTTAATTAACCACTCCACCCAACCACCACCTCTCCCGTCCATTCCCTTTTAACTTTTCTACTTCCTTCCTCCACTTCGTTCACCCTTTCCATTTTCCTCTCCGTCACCTCTACTTTTTTCCCCCTCCATCCCCTCCTCTCCACTCCCTCCATCACTTTTCCCCTCCATCTCCTCTCCTCCATTCCTTCCCTCCACTCCCTTTCTCTCCCTCCTCCACTTTTCCCCTTCACCTTCTCCCCTCCACTCCCTTCAGCGACTCAACTCTCCTCCACCCCCTGTCAATCTTCTTCACCTCCCTCTTCCACCCCTGTCAACTTCCCCTCCACCACCTCTACCACCTCTATTCTTTTCTCTCCCTCCCCTCACCTCCATTCTCTTCCATCTCTCCCCCCCCCCCTTCCCCTCCCTCGCTGACACGCCTCGCCTCGCTGCTGGGAAAAGGGGGGGGGGGGTAGGGGGAGGGAGGGGAGGGGGACGGAGCATCTGTCATCTGTCCTCCACATCAGGTAAATTATTTTTTTTCACCACCTCCACCTTTTTTTTTTTTTTTTATAATCTTCACTCGGCATTATTATTCTCAGCACTATAGCACCGCCACCAATAGTAACAACAACAACAACAACTAGAACAATAAACAACAACTTATTAAGAGCACACTAACAACAGAAACAACAATAAGTAACACCAACAGTATTACCACCACCACCAATACCAGTACCACCATCATCACCATCACCACCACCTTGGCAACATTGACAACACCAACAACAGCAAGATACAATGGTTAGCTCCTCCTCCTCCTCCTCCTCCTCCTCCTCACCATCATTCTGTTTTCTTCTCTCACCCTCCCGTCACTCGCTTCCCCGCTCTTTTCTTTCCTCCCTTTCGTCCTCCCTCTTTCCATCATCCATCACTCCCTCCCTCCTTTCTTCTCTCCTTTCCAAATGCAACTCTCTCTCTTTCCTTTCCTCTTCTCATCCCATCCATCTTCCATCCACCCTCCTTTCCTCCCTGCCGTTCCAAATCTCTCCCTCCCATCCTCCCGTTATGCCACGCCACACTTACCGATAGTGGTGGTGATGGTGGAGCAGAAGAACATGGCTTTCCAGAAGGTCCAGTCGGGGTCCTCGTCGGGGGAGATTGCCACCGACCAGGAGTTGTACAGCTCGGCGTCGTAAGGCTTGAGCATCGACTTGACCATCTGCAGCACACGAGGGGAGAAAACTGTGATTATGTCCAGGCGAGAGTGTGTACAGTGGGTTGACGTAAGGTATGGTAGTAATTGATGGGAACAGTGTATGGTGCAGATGCTCGTAACGGTTTGGAAGGCTCAATGCTTTAAAATGTCATGGTTTGGTCAGGTGTAAGGGGTGGATACATAGTCCTGGCGAAAGTGTATGATGTGGGTTGATGTACCATACACTTTTCCCATCAGTTACTAATGGGAAAAGTGTATGTTACAGATGGTCATGGGTAAGGACTTGGTGATGTTAGGTTTGTAGCAGCTTGCCTGTGTCGCTCGACTATATAGGCTCTTGCAGACTCTTCGTGTTCTTGTAATGTGCTGTGGGGGCTTAAAGAATGAAAAGTGAGGAGGTTTTAAGAAGGGGGTTGACTAGCTCGGGATGGTAGAAAAGTGAGACCCTGCAGTGAGGTACCAAGCCTTGTTGACAGGTGAGGTGATGGAGAGGCAGGTGAAGGTAGCGATTAATCAACCTGGGGCGTGGCCAGGTGGGGAAAAGATCAGAACACGAAGGGGAAAGTTAATATAGTGATAGATTAGCCGTTTGCTGATGGTAAATTAGTGGATGTGTTAAAAAAAAATCACGCCTAGGAGGTTAAGGTGACGATTAGTTGGGCTTGGAAGGTGTGGGAAAGGGTTAGAAGATCAAGGCACCTCGGGGAAAGGAACGAGTGAAGGGTTGAAGGGAAAGCTGGACGGAAACGAAATGACATGGAAAGGTCAGTGAACTTTTTGATACTAAACAGCTACAAAGAGACAAAAGTGAGGGGGGGCAAGAGACCGAGGGAGGCAGGGATAGAAGAAGGCTGTTAGGGAGAGAAGGAGGGAGGAGGAGAGAAATGAAGGGAGAATGGGGAATGGTAGAAAAGGATTCTCTCTCTCTCTCTCTCTCTCTCTCTCATCATCCTTGGTCAGTCACCCATCCACAAACACATCATTGAGGAAATATACTGTCTACGATAACTACAAGGTTAAGCCCCACACCAACACGCCTTCCACCAATCAGATCAAACCTTTCTTCGCATCCACCAATCATATTTATCCTGAGATGGAAAGAGGGCGTGGCTTTCCTGCAGTCTGGCCATACTGAACGAGAAATGGGGCGGGGCTTATTTGCGAGATTATTGTGAACGGGGTTGAGTCTACTGCATGTTTTGGTGTCAGGAACGGCGGAGCTAACTGACTGGCATAGCGGGAGGGATGGATGGTCGAGGCGGAAAAAAATTGGATGCGTTTGTACCGGTTTTACTTCTCGCCTCACCTCACAAGGGACGAGGCACTCCAGCTTGTGTCCCGGGAAGGCTTTCAGTCCCCCTCACGCCGGCCGTTCCAGCGCGAGGGTCAAGGCCAGCTCAATAGGGGACGGGACCCTCCAAAGTGCCACCATAAAGAACACCTGCCCTACCCCTGCACACCGTTGCCAGATTGTCGCACTCAGAGCATAGTATTTCTGTTTCTGACGCCTATTTATTACCAAGAAACACCAGGATCTAACTCTTTTAATGATAACTATAAATCAGTTTCTTTATTAGAGCCCAGAAGACAGTTTGGGGGTAGGAAATCGGGAAATGTTATCGGCTGAGTACGACAATCTGGCAACGTTACCCCTGCCCTTCCCTCCCCTCGTGGAAGCAAAAGTCGGCACAAGCGGGACACGGAGGAGGTGAATTGTTGCATGGTGGGTCGATTGTCTCCTATGTTGGTCTTTTTCACGGCAGTTGTAACGAAAATAATAAACGAAATATATAAAAAAAAAACATCTCTGGGAATTTATCTCTCTTAATCATTAGTACATGTCCCTCTACAAGCTACTCGTTTTTCTTTGTATTGCTATTTATTTTTCTCTAGCTGTTATATATATTTTCGGGTGCCTCTGTCATGAAGGCTTATCTACTACATGTAATTTTTCACACTACCTGATTTTATATATAGCATTGCATTTTATAATTTCTTCCAGGCGTTATATTTCTTTGAGCGCCTTTGTTATGTTGGCCTTCACGACATCGTATCAATCAAAACAGTAAGGAGGGTAGCGAAAGAACACCCATACGCGAATCTACCTTTAAACTGTATCTGTGAGTTAACGGCACGGCTTTTGACGCGTGAAAGATAAACTGTGGCACTTCGATCGCCTCTGTCACGCTGCCATTCACGTATTGTCACAACCTACATGTTAGCGGATATAACACGGAAACGCCTCCCATTGTATCAGTTTTCACTCACCAGTCAGCAGCACACGCAGGAATAGTAAATTAACAAACACACTTCGATCGCCTTTGTCATGTTGGTCTTCATGCTACACTCCTCCCTAAAACATTAAGAGAGTCGATATCATTAAAACATTCAGCCGTGAGTCCATCTTCTCGTGCCAGCCAGCTACCGACGCACGATGGTTAGTTTAGGAAAGAAGAGTGGAGCGTTGCAGGAGCGTCCATCACTTCCGTCGTGTGGGTCATCATAGTTGTCGTTTTTCGTATCGTTCCTCGTAACCCTTACTACTACTACTACTACTACTACTACTACTCTCTCTCTCTCTCTCTCTCTCTCTCTCTCTCTCTCTCTCTTCTGTCTTTTCTATCTTTTCTCTTTTCTTTCTTTCTTTTTCTTTCTTTTCTTTTTTTTCTCTCCCCCTCCCTCCCTCCCTACACCCATCCACCCCCAAACAACCCCCCCCACACACAACACTCCCCCCCACACAATCCCACCCCTCCTTCCACCCCCCCTCCACCCCCACTCACCGACTCCCAGCTGGAGAAGTTAAGGTCCCTGTTGTAGGTGTGGTGGTGCCAGAGACCGTCCAGCAACTTGTTCCTCTCGTATATGATGTTGGCCTTGTGCTCCTTCTCGTGCGGTCCCTCGATGGCCATGAAGAGCAGCGCCCCGAGAGCTGTGTAGAGCGCCAACACCAGGAACATGAACACGTGGGTGAACCCCTTGTGGGAGAAGCTGTCGAGGAGGGGAGAGAAGGAGGCTGTAGGTAGGTGATGTAGGGGAGGTGGGAGGTGACAAGGGGAAAGAAGGAAGTTGGAGAGAGAGAGAGAGAGAGAGAGAGAGAGAGAGAGAGAGAGAGAGAGAGAGAGAGAGAGAGAGAGAGAGAGAGAGAGAGAGAGAGAGAGAGAGAGAGAGAGAGTGGAGATGGGAGATGACAGGGGGAGAGAATGAGGTTGGTGTTGGTTATCGGTGGGTGGTGTGGTGGTGTAGTGGAGGTGTTGCTGGGAGGTTGTGTGTGATGGTGGATGCTGTAGGTAAGGGGGGCAGATAAGAAGAAGATTATATTGATAGATAGATAGATAGATAGATAGATAGTACTTACCCGGTTAATCTTCTCTGTGGCCTTAGAAAATAGTCAAAATGGCAACCCGAGACGTTTACATAAAGAGATAATGAGATGGTGGGTGTTGTAGTGGGGAGAGGGGGGATAGGTCGATAGAAAGATAGATAGATAGATAGATAGATAGATAAAGAGAGAGGGAAAGTGAAAGTGAGTGAATGTGTGTGTGAGAGTGTGTGTGTTTGTATGTGTGTATGCGAAAAAGAAAATGGGAAAGAGCGAGAAAGAAATGAAGGATGTAACCAAAAAAGAAAACGAAAGCAGAAACAGCAGGAGGGAAGGAGGGAGGGACAGAGGGAAGCAGGAAAAGAAAACACAAAACAGTAACTGCGGAGTGATAAACTACCTTCTTAATTTTTTATAGGAGCATAAATACACGGTCCCTGGAACAGCCGCCGTGAAATATGAGAGAGGGCTGAAGTAGGGAAAAGCTGGAAGCAGGGAAGGGAGGACGAGGAGGTGGAGGAGGAGAAGTGGAGAAAATACTAGTAAGAAATGAATCAAAGAGAAACAGAGATGAAGAAGCAAGCATAAGAGGACAGGATAAACATGGATCACTAGAGACTCAAGGCATCGAGTGAAAAAAAGAAAAACAGGAAAAAAAGACCATGAAAAAAAGGCAGCGAGAAGGAAAAATAGAATGCACGGAAATGAAGAAAGCATGTGCCGGGAGAAAAGAGGACGGGCTACAAAGAGGAGGAGGAGGAGGAGGAAGAAAAAGGAGCATTGGGGATGGAGACAAAGAGGTGATATTTTTCTCCTACCATTCCTTTCCCTTCATGGCGGAGTCCTCTCATGAAAATTAGGTCCTCGGATTTTTTAAAGGCGAGACAAGAGAAAGGAGAAAAAAAAGTAATCCGGAACTGAAGAAGGAGAGGAAGAGAGGCCAGAGACGAAACGTGCGAGTCATCCAGACAGGAATATTGACAGACGGACTTACAGACAGACAGACACAGACATGCAAGAGAGACAGAATGATAGGCAGACACATGGGAAGAAACATGCACAGAGACAGAGTAACAAAGACATAAAAAGAGACAGAGTTGCAGAGAGGGAAAGAATGATAGACAGACACACAGACAGACAGACTTAGAGACAGGTAAAGTAACAGAAAGACACAGAGAGGAAAAGAATGATAGACAGACACACACACATAGCAGACAGCAGAGACAGAGAAACATGATAGACAGACACACAGACAGGTAAAGTAGACAGACACACAAACACACAGATAGACAGAGATGAACAAAATGAGACAGTCACACAGACACAGAAAAATACAGACAGAGTAACAGAAAGACACAATGAGACACACAGACACACACATAGACGGAGACGCAGGATACACCCAAAGTCAGACCCGCTTAAGTGTCGCACCTTGATATCTTTTCGAAGGAGTAGAGCGTGAACTTCTCGCCGAAGCTCATGCCCGCCTTGGCCTGCTCCATCGCGACCTTGGCCGTGCGGGTCGTCTGCGAGGCGACCCACTGGCTGGCCCCCACCGTGGCGTCCTTCATGTGGCCAGACACACTCACCGTCTTGTCCTTCACCTGCACGCACACACGCACGCACAACCAACCATCCAACCAAACAAACACACAGGAGAGAAAGGAGATAAGAAACGTATTAGTGCATATTTCATTTTCATCGTTTCCTTACACCATTTTTCCACATCTCCATCTTTCTGTAGGTTGATCTGTATGTAGCTTTGGGGTGCGTTGTCAGGGAAGGGAAGGGAGGGGAGCATGGAAGAGAGATGACTAGGGACGGATGAAGCAAAGGTATTACTCATTGACAGTACCAGTAACATCATGAGAGAGGGAGAGCCCCATATAGATAGAGAATAAGTGTGTTTGTATAAAAGATAGTACAAGATGGGGGTAGGAAAATGGAACAGTAGTATATATAAATGCATAGGTTAAATATAATGATTGTGTTATATTACTCGCTAAAGTACATCTATAAATAAAACAGGACTAGATAATCACAACAATTAGACACGTGTATCTCTATAATTGCCTCCATGCTTTGTAATAACTGCCGTCACCGTGATGTTGTGGTGGAAACTAGAATGGGAAAACTAATTATCGTAAAAAAAATCTATGTTAAAATATATACATCAAGACGTCTATACGAACACTAGACAGATCCACTATACATTAGACTTTTCCTCCAAGTCACAAGAAACGGGAACAACATGGAAATAAACAACATCTTCGCGCATTTGTATGTAAAGGGAAAAATGAAAACACAGAGACATGCTTGTTTATACAAATACTCGGAACAAACAGTAATCAGGACACTACGATGATTCTTTTCCACAGTAGTTGGGTAGAAAGACAAACAAGTTCATTATGCATATACTCCTCTAACAAGTACTTTCCATTCAAAATAAACAAACAGTGATAAGGAACACATATGATTCTTGTTCATTGTTCATTACGAAGAAAGACAGAAACAAACAAGATCAGAAGACAGAGGCAAAAGTGACATGATTCTCGTCAACAGTAGTACGGAAGAGGACGAAAAGAAAAACACTTCACCATGTGGGAGACTTTTCTACTCGGGAATAACCCAGTCAGACATTAGTTAAGGTTTTCATCTACAACATTACAGGAGTTAGGGTGCACAAACAAGTACATTACAGGAGCCACGTTTCAACCAATCAATGCCCAGTCAAAATAAACAAAAGACGACAACTGCAAGATCAGCAACAAAAATGATTACGTCTAAAGTACGAAAGAAAAGAAAAGAACATAAATAACCGACTTCTGGGCATTCAAGACTCAAGTATAGAAAAACAGACACAGAGGAGCAGGAAAACAAACACACAGACATTGAGACAGATGGACGCGAAGAGGATGTTAGCAAGAAACAACAAACACACACTCAAGTTAATGGCCAGTGAAGTGAACTGTCAGATACTAAACGGCTTAAAAAGAGACAGAAGTGACGGGGGGGAGAATGAGGGAGGCAGGGACGGAGGAAGGATGTTAGTAAGGGAAGGAGAGAGGGAGGGAGGTAGAGAGATTACTGAGGGAGGCAGGGATGGAGTAAGATTGTTAACGAGGGAAGGAGGAAGGGAGAGAAATAGATAGATGGAGGTAATGGTGAGAAATGGGAATGCAGGTGAATAAGAAGGAAGAGAAAAGAGATCAGAGAAGGATGAAACTAAGATGGAGATAGTGAGATGGAGATAAATGGGTTTGTAGGGAGATCGCTAGGAAGGGAAAGGAGATACGAGAAAGGTAGATATGGAGATAGAAAGAAGGAAATAATAAAGAAATAAGGACGTAGGGAATTGCAAGGAAGGGAAAGAAGATAAAGTAAAAATGGAGTTAGATAAAAGATGAGAGATGAAGCAAGGATGGAGAGCAAACACTGGGAAAGATGGAAATAATTCTAGTAAGGGAAACGAGGAGGAAGGAAGACAGCCGGAGAGGAAGGGAAGGAAGGAGGAAGAGAGGGAGGTAATAAGAAGAGGGAAAACACACACACACACACACACACACACACACACACACACACACACACACACAGGGGAAAGTAAAAGTGGTGAGTCGTGTTTGAAGGGAAGAAAAAAATGTGGTAACAAAATTTTCCTCTCTTTCCACGAACTGAAGAATTAAACCACATTTTGTCTTTCCATTTAGCTGGGGTGGGTGGGAGCTGAGAGGGGTGAAAAAATGCAAAGAGAGGGAAAAATGGAAGACGTGTGAAGTGAAAGAAAATGCAGAGAAGGGAAATGAAAGACGTGAAGTGAAAGAAAATGCAGAGAAGGGAAATGAAAAGTTTGTGAAGTGAAAGAAAATGCAAAGAGGAGAAGGGAAAATGGAAAAGATGTTGAATGCAAAAAAATAAAAAGAAAGGTATATAAAGGACAGAGAACAAAAGAAAAGGAAGAGGTATGAGATGCAAGAAAAGGTCAAGAGTTTAGATAAAGAAGAGTTGTAAAATGAAAAAAAAGAAAAGGGGTAAAAATAGACGGAGGTGAAAAAAAGGATTAGATGCAAGAAAAAGCAGAGTTAAAAAATGGAAGCTGTGTAAAATGAAGAAAAATAAAAAGGGGGGTGGACTGAAAAAGGCAGAGGAGAAAAAAAGGAAGATGTCTGAAACGAAAGAAAAGGGAAATACTTAAAAAAGGAAGAGGTGTAAAAGGCAACAACAACAACAACAGCAGCAGAAAAATGGTAAAAAAGGGAACAAGAAGGAAAAAGAAGAGGTGTGAAGTGAAGGAAAGGGCAAAGAGTTAAGAAAAGATAGAGGTGTAACATGCAAAAAAAGAAAGAAATGAAAAGGGGTGAAAACAGGCATAAAGAAGAAAGAAAGAAAAGGAGTGAAATGGAGAAAAAGGACAGAGTTAAGAAAAGGAAGAGGAGCAAAATGAAGAAAAAAGGTCTAACTCGAAAATCATCAATATCCTTAAAGTCCAACATGGGCTGTGGCGGAGAATGTCATTTAAACTTTCAGGGATTAAGCGAGGACCAAACATTATCCAGGAAATACTTTTGGAACCTTTTACGTTAACAAGGCTCGCTACGTATTCTCCCCAGCAAGCAAAATGACATTAGCTTCGTTCATTTATTTAACAGTGCATTTAACCGTTTGAGTTTGTTTATTTCGTTGACCTGTGCAAAGTTTAACGAAGCGTCTATTAGGTTGGGAATGAGGGAGGGAGGGAAGGGGCGAGTGAGTGAATGAGTGAGTGAGTGAATGAATGAGTGAGGGAGGGAAGGAGAAGGGAGAAATGGGAGGCAGTGAGGGGAAAGAAAAAGGGAGTGACCAAGGGAGGCAGAGAAGAGAGTGAAGGTGGAAAGGAGATGCGAGAAAGAAGGGGAGAGTATAGGGATGCAAAGTGTAAAGAATGGATAGAGAAAGGGAGAGGGACTAAGGCGGGAATGTGAGGAAGTGAAAGAAAGAGGAAGGTAGTGAGGGGAAGCGAGGTGAGGATGGGGAAGAAAAGGAAACAGAGGAAGATTTGGATTTTTGAATAGGCAAAAGAAGACAGGAAGCAAAAATGTCATAGTCGTGGGAGGAGAAACAGAGGAATATTGGGTTTTTGAATAGATGGAGGAGAAACAGAGGAATATTGGGTTTTCGAATAGATAAAAGAAGACAAGAAGCGAAAATGTCATAGTCGTGGGAAGAGAAACAGAGGAATATTGGGTTTTTGAATAGGTAAAAGAAGACAGGAATCGAAAATGTCATAGTCGTTGGAGGAGAAACAGAGGAATATTGGGTTTTTGAATAGATAAAAGAAGACAAGAAGCGAAAATGTCATAGTCGTGGGAAGAGAAACAGAGGAATATTGGGTTGTTGAATAGATAAAAGAAGACAGGAAGCGAAAATGTCATAGTCGTAGGAGGAGAAACAGAGGAATATTGGGTTGTTGAATAGATAAAAGAAGACAGGAATCGAAAATGCCATAGTCGTTGGAGGAGAAACAGAGGAATATTGGGTTGTTGAATAGATAAAAGAAGACAGGAAGCGAAAATGTTATAGTCGTGGGAGGAAAAAGGAATTAGTGGGAGACAGAGAGAAAAGTAAAAACGAAGTAAAACAATTATACAGACAGACAGACACACATCAGCACACACCAATGATGAAAATAAAACAGAGTGAACACAAGAGTAAGGGACAACATACACAATACAAATAATTATCCTCCCATGCTCTCGGGTCTTTTAATACTCTACCACTGAACGCCGAGGACTGTTGAGTGTCATTAACTACATTAACGATCCGTGGCTATGTTAGTGTTGTTTGTGCACACACACACACGCACGCACACACTCCAGGCCTCGTCACCTGTCCGCTTAAACACATGTTCTTCTCGCCATGGTTTTCTCCTTTACATCTGTGTTGTATTTTACGTAGTTTGGTTGATCTTCAGTGAGACGTTTTTTAGAAGAATACATTTTTATTTCTATGAATTTTTCTCACTTCAGCATTACTGATTTCCTCTTGTGAACTAAACTATAATCCGACTCAGCTATAAAGCCAGTTTGGGCGGGGCCCGCTCGGGGAGTTCCCTGGCCATAGTGTTTCCAAATCTTATTTAATGTTTAGAGAGTATCTGATACACAATTTCAAATAGCACGTAGATGACTTATGAGGGAGAGAGTGATGTATTGAGTGATGCAAGAGCGCTGTGAAGAGGTTCAGGCCCCACCCAAACTGACGGTATTTGTGTTGGACCGTGAGTAGATCTGTTTGAGTTCATTTGATAAGTTAGCTCGTTTCAGTTCTGCTTCATTCAGTGTCCGCTGGGTGACACGGAAAACCTTTTTATTGCAGATACAACTCACACCTTTTTTTTGTTCTTAGTCGAGTCTGATTGATCTTCGTTGCGTAAAAAGGAGGAGGAGCTCATCCGCCAAGTTACCGTGTACAAACCACAAACTTTTCTCTGGCATTACACGACTTCGTAAACGGATTAAGAATCTTGCAGAGCTTAGAGGATGACCCTCTTGTGCTTATGCGTAAAGGGCGTGGCCGTGATGTGTGTGCGTGCGTGCGTGAGTGTGTTTCCTTTGTGTGCTACGCTAAGGGTGACAGAACTGAGGAGAGCAAAGATAACCCTTTTGGTGGTGGCCTCCACGTCCCCGATCAGACGCTGGCTGGTCTCCTTGGTCGAGTCCACCATCTGGTCGGCCGCCGCGGGTGTGGGGGCGGAAGAAGAGGCAATGAGGTGAACTGACGAGGAAGTGCAGGAGGAGGAAGGGATGGAAGGGAAGGGCGAAGGGAAACAAGAAGAAACTGAAGAAAAATAAATAAATATAAGAGTAAGAGGAAGAGATGGTAAACACAAACAAAAGGAAAGAGGCGAAGAGGGAGACAGTATCTACAAAGAGAACGGGAGCATAAGAAATAAGAGAATGAAATAAAAAAAATATACAAAGAGATCCAGGAGGAAATCGGAGAAGACTGAAAAAGTAAAAGGTGAAGAAAATTAAAGAAAAATATGAACCCATCAGAATGATGGGGAGAAAAAATAGGAGACTACCTTGACTATACTCATCAACAGTTGATGGAATGTAAAATAAGGCTGAAAATATGAAACACAATCAGGTCAGTACCATTGACTCCTTAACACTGTCGGAACCCATTAAACGATTACATTGTTAGACTCCGTTGACAGCGTGAAGAAACCTGAAAACGTGGAAACCTGTGACCCTGGAACAGCTGCCAGAATTACTACAGAGGCATAAGCGTCCAGTGTTGTAAAAGCATTAGTATTTATTGACACTAGAAGACTGGACGACAAGCTAACAAGATAAGAATATACTTAACAGTATAGGGACTACTAGAGCAGACGCCAACTGTACCCAAGAGAAAAAAAACATTGAGTGCAGAAACCACTGATAACAGACACTGACAGAACCAAATAATGGGAGCACAAAGACAAGTCAAGAACAATGAACAGACGCTAACACAGACTGTGCTGGACGCAGGTCGTATCAGACACACCTTAAGTAAAATAGTAAAATAGTGACACTATTGAGAACCTGAATCACAGACTGACACACTACAAGGATACAGGAACAGAAAAAAAGCTCAGAAAACAACGTTAGTAAGGAAACAGGGACAGATTATCGTGATCCTGAAACCCACACTGACACCAACGCAAGAACACAGGGCGACGGAGCACGGCGGTGGCTGAGGAGGGTCACCCACCCCTTGCCAGTCCTGTAGAAAGAGTTAGTCAAGTCTTTTAGCAAGACCGTATTAGGGAGAAAAGGAGTATCAGAAGAAATGTCTAGTATAAATAATGATACGGGAGACAAAGCGAATATGGAATAACGAATAGAACACTTTCCTCTGGAAAATGATAATGGAGAAGATTACAAAGTAAATGCCAAGAGAAAGTTTACATTATTTACCATCTTTTTCGTCAAGTGCATATTAAAATAAGTTTAAAAACAACCGAAAATAAGTAAAAATAAAACGCTTATACGAAATACCCACACGTGGACACACTCAGAAGCAGCAGCACTCGGCGAAAGGAATAAAATCTGCAACCAAAATATAAGAGGCGTGGAAAAGAAATACATGCAGACATCTATAGCGTAGAGGCGTACACATGCGTGCACGTAAGCTGACGGTGACACACATGGTGACGCTGTGTGCACGGGATGACAGGCACTCACAGGGCGTCATCCTCTGTGATTAATAAGCCACCCCCTCCTCCTCCTTTTCCCCCTCCTCCTCCTCCTCCTTCTTCTTTTACTGCCCTTCCTCATCTTCCCCACCAGGCCTGCGCAGCTCATGTGCAGGTGGTCACAATATGTCGAATATGCAACATATCAGTCTTGTCTACAAGATCAACAGTACACACAGTGAGGTGCTTCCCTCACATCGAAGCATTCAGCACCATGTGCGTCAGGGTCAGGCACGCTGACAGACCTGCACCCAGCACCTAGGAGCAACACAGTACCTGTACTGCACGGCAACACCACCTTGGCGACACGAATGCAAGACAACAACTGAACAAAGTACTACTAATGACACAATTCGGTGACAGCAGTGCACCGGAACTATACCGCCCGTGAGCAACTCATCAACGGCAGTTGTGCAACACAACACATCAAAAATACCCGCACATCACATAGCATGTGGGACAGAATCCCAGCAACATCTGTGTAGCACAGTATTCCTGACTACCACTTTAGGAACACAGTACCCGGAGAGTACAACACGTCAGCAACGCCTCTTGATCACATCACCGATCCAACACAGTTGTTGATTACTGCACCTCACAAACATTTATACAACCCTGCAGCTAGACGAAACACTTGAGTAACACTTGTGCAACATCTTAACATGTAATACAACACAACATCCGTGCAGCACACCCCCAGAACACCTATACAACTTTGGGAACACTTGCAACACCAACACCTCAACTCTATACCTTCACAACACCAGCACACCTAGAAAACACCAACCTAACACCTACACAACACCTAGCACACCACCGCCCCGCCAGCACCACACTCACACAAACACGGCAACACCCGTACAGTTTGTCCGCAGATAAACAATCCACGCGTTACCTTTAAACACTCTGCGCAAATCGTGAATTCGCTATCGGCACATCCACAGCCACCGTCCTGCCGTTTCAAGACCCGCTGGAAATATTTATAATGGATGAGTAATCTGTTAGTAGGTCTGTTAACCTGTTTATTGATTTTTGAAATTGTCGCTATCAATTTATGTCTTTGTTTATTTGTTAGTCTGCTTATCCAGCTATGTCTCTTTATTCTGTCAGGTCAAAACTCTATGAAAGCAGATTTATTCATGAATGAGGCAAAAAGTTCACTTATTTATTTATCAGTTCCATTAATCATCTATTTTTCTATCTGTTTCTTTCGACAGATACAAAAATAGACCGATACTTACCATACAAAATTTAGGCCAAAGGTTTATACAAAAATGAACACTCGCAAGCTGCTGAAGAGATTCATGTTAATAGCGTGGAAGCCAATCAAAAATGTCTTATCTGTCTTCCTATCTATTTGTCCACAAGTAGATAGAAAGAGGCACATTAGCA
The DNA here is from genome assembly GCF_024679095.1 of Eriocheir sinensis. Taxonomy (NCBI): domain Eukaryota; kingdom Metazoa; phylum Arthropoda; class Malacostraca; order Decapoda; family Varunidae; genus Eriocheir; species Eriocheir sinensis. The sequence goes on along the minus strand of NC_066559.1, from coordinate 4,783,275 downwards.
GCGGCAGGTGTTACTGCACACCGCCTGCTCGCGTGTCCAGCATGAGGGAAAGGCTGAGCAGGTGTTTGTTACAGATGCTCCTTGCGTGTGCACGACTTCCGGTAGGTGTCACACTCATGATGTGCGCGTGCCGTGCTGTCCAATCAGTCAGTCAGTGTTTTGTATACCTGGAATGTTTCATCTGTGTATGTGTGTGTACGTTAGGCGCTTGTTAATATTCACGCATTAGCTCCTTGCCATGGTAGTAACCTGCAAGATCCATACAGACAGATCAGTCAGACCGCACGGCAACGTCGGCTCACTGATACCATCCAAGCCAGGTTTGCCATCGCTTGCTTGCATAGTTACAAAATAGAGCTGACGCTACCGTGAGGTAGGTGGTGTCCTCCCCAGCCGCGCGTGGGGTCATGAGTGGTGACCTCATTATCCTCCTCTCAGCCTGCCGTGGCTGAACTGTCCGCGTGGATCTCGGAATCATGACACATTTGTTCGTAGCGTTATTAGCACAACGACAAAGGAACTGTTATTTCCTATACGCAAATGATGAATGTGACACCTTTGTCGTCAAAAGCGTCAAGCCCCGCACCGATAACGAACTGCCAATCGGCGCAGCCTCTTACGGAAAACGCGTGGATGTGGACGTTATTTGCGTGACACCAACACTGTATTACAACACAACACAACACACGAATACACAACACTCAGGAACGCTCCCCCTCGCTCACTTCAGAGAACCGTTTGCATCGATAAGTTGAGAAATTATTACACTTTGTATTGCTGTGTGTAAAGGTGATTATACCGTGTATTGTTACACTGGGGTGAGTCTCTATATCCAGAAAATCGCATTTATGTATAATATGAAGTAAAATCAAACACAGTAAGTATTTCAGTCAGTATTTATTTGTTGAAGTGCTGCACTAAGAGTGACTGCTTTTCTATCTGTCTGTCCATCTGCCTGTCTGTCTGTCCGTGTCTGTCAGTCAGTCAGTCAGTCAGTAAGTTAGGCCGCTGCCACACTGGGAGCGAGAATGCTAGAGCGGGCGAGAGCGAGAACGGCAAGGCGAGTTTCTGTGGCCACACGAAAAACGAGGCGAGGCGAGGGTTGTCATGGCAACGCGACCCGCGGTGAAGTGTCGCCTGTACTTATAGTCGACGGACCGACCATCAGCTGATGTTCTTTACATCATGGCTTACTTTTACTAGAGAATAGTATGATGAAGTGCCAAGTGTTCTCAAGATTCAAGAAAGCGTGGGACATGTCAGTGCTTTATACCAAAGCTGTATGCATACCACACATGATGAACGAAGAAGAGGGTGTCAAGTCAATAACTGACGTGACAGAAAAGACTGACAACTTCCAGATAATACATGGGGTTAACAAAGCTACTCAAGTATTGTCAAATATTTGAGATAACTGGAGCATACTTTTGTTCTGAAGGAGCAGTGTAGCCGATAGTATTCCCATTTGAAACTGGCCGCTGGGGTGTCGGCCGATGCGGGTCAGCACCGCCCCGCAGCTCTGCCACACTCTCTCAAAACGTCTCGCTTCCTCTCATATGTCAGCTGTTTACTACCTTTAAATGAATTTAATTAAATGATTGGATAATCCATTAAGGTATTATAGTGTTAAGATTGTTTTGTTTTTAGGATAATAACAAAGATTTTGTAAAAATACCACGACACTTGACAACGTTGTATTCCAACGATGTCAAGTTTCGTGGCCGTCTCAAATGGGAATACTAGCAACACTATACAGTGTACACACCCCTCACGCCCGCCGCTGTCACGCACACGAGGGATGAGGTGAAATGTTTCAATAAATAGTTTCGTGCTTCACTTATTTGGCGTTTTATGAAAAAATCTGTATACACCATAGTGTTCAGGAGGCTTATCTTTATAAGATGGAATAGTTTATTTTAGTATTGCAAATGGTAGTTATATGTAAAATGTGTTATTAACATTACGGAGTGATGCTTAAACTTCAACTCGTCACTGTTTATTTAGTTTTTGTTTTATTGAGTTTTCCCAAATATATTCGAGTTCTGCAAATACTGCTACGTCTAACTGTGTTAACTAAAATGCCCAAACTAGTGTATGATGTAAGTTATGGCAAAAAAAATATAGAAGCATGTCTGTGATGTCACTCCTTCTGACCGAGCGATCTCACGCAAAAGTTAGCCGTCAACTCTAGTTGCTTTCTCGCCTGTCACCTCGCTTTCTCGCCATTACCTGCTCGCGTCCAGTGCGGCCACCTCCATTGCTTTCAATGTGTTAAAGGTCCTCGTTCTCGCTTTCGCTCGCTTTCTCGCTCCTAGTGTGGCCGCTGCCTTAATCACTGTCAGTCAGTCAGTCAGTCAGTCAGTCTGACAGTCAGTCAGTCAGTCAGTCAGTCTGACAGTCAGTCAGTCAGTCAGTCAGTCTGATAGTCAATCAGTCAGTCAGCCAGTTATCAGTCAGTCAGTTTGTCTGCCTGTCTGACTGTCTCTCTTTCCGTTTGTCTGTCGCTCTCTGTGTTTGAAATTGTCGTTTCTTCATGAAATAGGAACTCCGAAATTCATCGAGCGAGGGGCACACACACACACACACACACACACACACACACACACACACACACACACACACACACACACACACACACACACACACACACACACACACACACACACACACACACACACACACACACACACACACACACACACACGCACTCCAGTATTAGCAGACGACGTAGGACAAACCGAGCCATCACCTTATGCCTCATCAACTCCACGTCCGCCTCTATCTGGGAGTCAAACAGGGCGGCCCGCTTAGCTACCAGCCCGGTGGGGATGGGCAGCGGTTCGGGGGGTGGCGGGGACTCCTGTTTGGGTGGCGGGGTGGCCGGGGGGGGCCAGGTAGGGGGCAACACGTCCTGGCGGTGGCGGAGGAGGCAGCGTTGGTGGTGGCGGTGGTGGAGGTGGTGGTGAAGAGAAGGAAGGAAGAATATGATGTACTGACGCTGCGGTGTAGTCTCTCGGCTGTAGATTTGGTTATATTATCTGTAGTTTACTTTTTTCTCCAGGTATGTTTTGTTTGAAGGTTGGGGGTGGGCGCTGTTCGTGTGTGTGTGTGTGTGTGTGTGTGTGTGTGTGTAAACATATACGTGTGCTGTGGTGTGGGGGATTATTGAATATTTCCTTCTATTTTTTTTAGTGTGTGTTCCTCTTGTTTGATTGCCGTTGGTTTTGTTTTGTTTTGTTTTGTTTTTATTGTTGGTGACGCGATGGTAGCGGTGCACATCCGTAACGTGGATTATCTGATATTCAAGCAAAACCTGTTATAAGTCAGACACATCAAATTTGCAACAAATCACTCTCGTCTACAACATCAACAGTACACAGAGTGAAGTGTTTACATCACATCGGACCCATACCGCCCCAGAGCAACACACCGACAGCTGTGCAGCACAACACATCAACAATACCCGCGCATCACGTAACATGTTGAACAGAACCCCATCGACATGTGTGTAACAGCATTGCTGAAGACCACTTAAGACACACAGTACCCGAAGAGCACAATACTTCAGCAACACCTCTCGAACACAACATCTATGCAGCACGGCTGTAGAATACTGCACCTCACAAATACTCGTAGAACCCTGCACCTCTGACGAAACAAATGTGAAGCGCAACACCTGTCTAACACTTGTACAACACATCATCTTAGTAAACATTGTCAATAAGAACTTGTACTACGACACAACACCCGTGCAGCACACCTCTAGAACAACTTATGGAACACATGCAACACCAACAGCTCAGCACTACACCTACACAACATCTACACACACATCACGCCACCTGCACCACCAACACAACACCTAGATAACACCAACACAACACCAACACTAATAGGCCCCAAGACAGCAACACACACACACACACACACACACACACACACACAGACCCTCCCCCCCCCCCCTCCACCACACACACACACACACACACAGACACTAAGGAATTAAGAAGACGAAGTAGAAGAAGGACAGACCGAGCCATCACCTTACACCTCGTCTCCTCCTCGTCCCCCTGTATCTGGAAGTCAAACACGGCGGCCCGCTGAGCCACCAACCCGCCTCGGATGGGCAGCGGGGGCAGGGGCGGGGAGGCCTGTCTTAGGGGCGGGGAGGGCGGGGCGGGCCAGGGAGGGGGCGACGCTCCCTGGAGGTTGTGGTGGTGATGGGGGAAAAAGGAACAAAGAATAGAATGTACTGACGTTGCTGTGTCGTCTCTCTCGGCGGTAGATTGTTTTTTTTTTTTCGTAGTTTAGTTGTTTTTCCTCTCCAGGCTTGTTTCGTTTGGGATGGGGGCTGTTCGTGTGTGTGTGTGTGTGTGTGTGTTTGTTGTCGTATAGTAGACTAGAGTACAGTTTTTCATGTTTTTTTTCTGTTCGTTTTGGGCTATTGTAGTGTCTATGTGTGTGTTTTTCTGTTTTGTTTGGTCGGGTGTCTTGTTGTTGTTGTTGGTGGTGTTGGTGGTGTTGGTTGTTGTTGTTGTTGTTGTTGTTGTTGGTGGTGGTGGTGGCGGTGGTGGTGGTGTGTTGTTTTTGTTTTCGTTGTTGTTGTTGTTGTTGTTGTTGTTGTTGTTGTTGTTGTTGTTGTTGTTGTTGTTGTTGTTGTTGTTGTTGTTGTTGCTCCTGGTGCTTTTCTTGCTGTCGATGCTGCTGCTCCTGTTGTTGCTACTGATCCAATACTCCTTTTATGAATGCGTGTAAGTATGTCTATATGTATGAAATATGTATGTATGTATGCATGCATGTATGTATGTATGAATGTGTGTATGTATGTATGCATATATGTGTGTATGTATGTATGTATGTATATATGTACGTACGTACGTATATATGCATGTATGTAAAAGTGTGTAGTTGATGCAGTGAAATAGCTTTTATGTATGACAGCAACAAATTGGAAAAACCGCGCAATTCATTTTCATATTTTTTTTTCTTATGCTGAAGTGTATGCATATCCTTAGCAGGAACTAATGGCGTGAAAAATATGGCACAAAAAAATTCTACATAAAGTTTTCCATTCTCTCTTTATTTCTTTCTTACTCTCTACCATCGCCATCACTGCTGCTTGTGTATATCCTGGAGGAAGTGGTGAGGGAAGCAACAACGAGGTGAAGGGGAGACTGGGACGAGGCTGTTGTTGATGTTTTTGGTGTTGTTGTTGGTGGCTGTGGTGGAGTTGGTGGGGCGAGGAGAGGGCGGGTCTTGTGTGAGCACGTCAAGGGGAGAGACTGTTAGGAGGGGTAGGCGATGGGTTTACTGTGGCTGAGAGGTGGTGGGGAGGACGATTCTGGATATTATAAGCATTTTTACGGTCTTATGTTGTGATTTTGATGGGTTTTAGTATACTTATTGATAACATTGCCGATTATTATTATTATTATTATTATTATTATTATTATTATTATTATTATTATTATTATTATTATTATCCTTGAGATGAAAGCGAGATTATCTTTTTAGCAACACGAGAAAGGGACGCGAAGACCAGAAAATTGCAGACGAAGAAAGAAATCGTTACCTTGTGCTTCACGGGTTAATTTTTTGATACAGTAATTGATGTAGTATTAGTTTTAGTGTTATTATTAGTGGTACTGGTCGTGGTAGTGGCGTGTGAGATATCTCGTTGGTTGTGGTAATGGTGGTGGTGGTACTCGAAGCGTGAACTCCCGGATCAGTCAACCACGAAACGAGGAGGAGGAGTAGGGCGAAGAGAAGGAGGAAGAGAGGAAGGAGGAGGAGGAGGAGATAGGTAGTAAATCAGGTAATGGAGTACTGAGGCTCCTGAGGAAGTGGAAGTAGCGGTAATAGTGTGTGTGTGTGTGTGTGTGTGTGTGTGTGTGTGTGTAGGCGAGTCCCGGTGGGTGGGAGGCGTATGGAAATGTTACGTTAATAAATTCGATTATCAGACTACTTTATCTAGCATCGCTCGGTAATATTTGAAGGGGCGTCTATTTTTAATTGTAATTGATTCGCACATGACTAAATGACGTATCTGTACATCTATATTTCAACATTAAACATAGAATGGAAAATGTGCGATTATATTTATATTAGCTTGCTTTTTGTGTTTTATATTTTCTGACTTTTTTTTTTTTTTTTTACAACAGAGTCAGTTCAAGGGAAAAAAAGGAAACAAATGTGAAAAAAGCCCGCCACTCACTGCTCCCAAAAAGAGTTAGAGGAGTGGCCGAAAGATAGGTCAACTTCGGGAGGAGAAAACTATGCGCTTTCAAGAGGAAATTATTTTGGGACTTTATGAATTTAGTTAGTTTTTTTCACCTGTTTTCTGTTAATTGTATAAAGGAAATGTTTCAGCTGATTTCCTTTTCGTCTACGTTATATCGCTGCCAAGTGTTTGATCTTATTTAAGGCAGTTCACTTTTTATGATACCGAATCTCTTCTGAACTATGCTCTTTATAATGGAATATGATCGGTAACTTCATGAATTTCACCGAACTTCCTTTTATACATATTTTCTTGTATAATCATAAAGGGAAAGTTTTACCAGACTTCCTTTTCACTGCGCCGTATCACTCCTAAAACTTCTCTTCCATGCCCCATAAAATCGGTACGCATGCAATCTGTGGTATGAGGTATGGAGGTGAGGCGCGGTGACCGGGGACGAGCGTGCAATATACATACAGGAGGGTTTTATGAGCGCCGTAAAGGGTCGCATCTCCATATATATATTCTGTACCCCGTGGCCCCAGTACCTCAGTGTCTCGGCGGGAGCAGAAGGAGGACGACGTGCTTCCGGCGATACGGAGGAGAGGAATGAAAGGACGTGATAGTAGAGAGAGAGAGAGAGAGAGAGAGAGAGAGAGAGAGAGAGAGAGAGAGAGAGAGAGAGAGAGAGAGAGAGAGAGAGAGAGAGAGAGAGAGAGAGAGAGAGAGAGAGAGAGAGAAGGGGGGAAATGTTTAGAAAGGAGGACACAGGGAGGGAGAGCCTGAGGGTCGCCGCTTCACCACCATCACTACCATCATCATCATTATCATCATCATCATCATCATCATCACAACCACCACCAGCTCCACTTGTTTTCTGTTATTTTTTCTACTGTACTTATTGCTGCTACTATTCTTATTAATATTACTACTGATATTGCTTACTTTACTACTACTACTACTACTACTACTACTACTACTACTAATGCTACCACTACTACTACTACTACTACTACTACTACTACTTCTACTACTACTTCTACTACTACTACTTATAAAGAAAAGTTAATGATGAGACAATTTTTAGTTTAGTTAACTTAATCGTTTAAACCCTTCTTAAGTATCCATTGCTATTTTAACTTACATATATTTAATTTTCTGTTATTGTAGAAAGATACTGATGTTGACCGATGTACAGTAATTACGATGGCAGGCAGGCAGATACAAACAAGCAGATAGACAGGCAGACGGACGGATAGATAGGCAGATAACATGAGCGAAAGCGTGCACTGGAAGGCTTTAAAACAGGCAAAATGAAGAAATGATGGCGTTTGAAGCATGCAATATTAAAAAGGTTAACTTACAAATAAAAATGGATTCTGGAATGGATGTAAAAAAAAAAAAAAAGAGAACATGAAATTAATTAGTGTTTTCAGTTTTTGTTTTATTTTGAGACGAAAACTGATTCATGTAAAAATAAAAAAAAGGGAAAACTGATTAAATGTCAGTTTCAAACACACACACACACACACACACACACACACACACACACACACACACACACACACACACACACACACACACACACACACACACACACACACACACACACACACATCAAGACAACATTTCTTTTTATGAATCTTTCCTGGCAACCTTTTTGATCTCTCAGGTCAGGCAAAGACGGAGAGAGAGAGAGAGAGAGAGAGAGAGAGAGAGAGAGAGAGAGAGAGAGAGAGAGAGAGAGAGAGAGAGAGAGAGAGAGAGAGAGAGCATAAAAAAGACGTTAAGCAGGGAAAAAATGTTCTTGAAGCTTCCGGGATGAAAGACAAAGAAAAAGACAAAGAAAAAGAGTGATCAAAGCCTCGTCCCACATCCATAAAAGTGCCTAATTGGGGTGAGGGAGAGAGGGAGGGGGTGAGGAAGGGAGGTAGATGAAGAGGGGGAGGGAGGAAGGGAAATGACCAGCACAGAGATCGGCAACGTTCTTCTGCTGTAGATTTACGTTGAGGCCAAGTAGACACACACACACACACACACACACACACACACACACACACACACACACACACACACACACACACAGACACACACACATATATACATAAATACATACATGGATTATCTTTCCTCTCGAACAAGTTTTTCAGATATTATGTTGAAATGGTAAGGAGGAACTTTGGAAAAATAGGAAGAAGACAAATAATGGAAAGATAATAGAGTTCATGTAAGGGAAGAATAAAGAGAAAAGGAGAGTATACTAAATAAGAAAAAGGAAAAAGGAAATAGTTGTTAGGTAGAGGACGATTGAAGGGTAGGAAGAAAGAAGAGAGAATAAATGGAAAATAAGGTAAAGGAAATAGATAGGGATTGCTAATGACTGGAAGAATACGAAGAGAGAAAAATAGAATATAGAGAGGAGAGGAAAGAGAGAAGAGCGATACGAAGAGCAGGAACACAGACTGAAGAGAGAATAAGGTACGGGAGGGAGAGAGAAAATAAAAAAAAGAAGTTGAAAGATATATGATGGAAAGGAAATAGGTTGAAAAAAGAAGGATGGATGGGAGGGAAAGAGAAAATGAATAAAAGCTAAGATATTAAAAAAGAATGAGAAAAGTTTGCAAGTTGAGGAAGAGAGAGATGAGCAGAATAAAAAGAAAGTGAAACAGTGAAATAAGTAAAAAGGGAATGATGATAAGAGGTAGGTAGAAGATGAAGGAAAAGATAGAGACAAAGAAGAGAGGAAGAAGAAAATGCAGTGGCAGAGAGGAAGGAAAGCAAAGGAGAGTGAAGGAAAAAAGAGAATCGGGTTTTGCAGTCATTTCTTTTTTTCATTATTTATTGCACTGATATTTTTTTCTTGCCTCCAAACGCCTTTCATTTCCCCTGTCTCGCCTACGTGTTTTTTTTTTTTGTTTGTTCTTTCTTGCTTCTCTTTTTCCTGTTTAACCTTTGTTGATTTACCATCCTCTTTTTTCCTCCATTCGGATTTCCTTCTTTTCTTTTGCCTTTGTTTAGTTTTCCTTTTTATTTCTTAACTTTCCTTTGATCATCTTTTTCTTGTTTTCTTTTTGCTTTCCTTTTCATTCATTCATTTTTTACTTTATTCACTTCGGTTTTCCTTTCCTTTTCAGTAGTATAGAAAACGAGGAATACGGAATAGCAAGAGAGAGAGAGAGAGAGAGAGAGAGAGAGAGAGAGAGAGAGAGAGAGAGAGAGAGAGAGAGAGAGAGAGAGAGAGAGAGAGGAAGCGGTATTGAATAGAAGGGAGAGGAAGGAAATGAAATAAAAAAGGGAGCTTGGTTGGGAGGGAGAGACAGAGAGGGAGGGAGGGAGAAATAAAATGGGCTGGAAAGAGAACGACTTGAAGTAGATTGATCATTGGACGTTTACCAGATGACTTCCATTAAAAGTTTATTCTCTCTCTCTCTCTCTCTCTCTCTCTCTCTCTCTCTCTCTCTCTCTCTCTCTCTCTCTCTTTGTCCTGATTTTTGCCTCCTAATGTATTCGTGGGGTCATCAATTTTCCATCTCCCGACTTTTCCTTCTCCAGTTGTTCCTCCTCCTCCTCCTCCTCCTCGTCATTGTAATCTCTTCTTCCTTTTTCATCTCACGCTCTTCCGCATTCTGGACACAGCGACTCCTTCCCTTCCTCTTCCTTTACGCCTTCCCATTTCCCCTTCTCTTCCTCTTTCCCCTTCCCCTTCCCTTCCTCTTTCTTCCTTCCCCGTCAAATTCATTCTCCCTTCTTCTTACCCATCACAGAGTTTGACTTTTCTTCCCCTTCCCATTCCTTATCTTCTTTTCCTTAAATTTAAAGTTTTTCTCTCCTCTTACCCATTCCTTTCAGTTTCTTTTATTTTTCGTCTCCCTCCTTCTCATTTTTCCTTTCCCTTCTCCTTTCTTTCATATTTCCCCCTTCGGCTTCTTCATCTCCCTCTCTGTCTCTCTTTCCTTTCTCCTGCTTTATCTAATTCGTTTTCTTCCTTCTTTTTCTCCTTTTTTTTTTTAGTGTTCCCTTCCTTTTCCTTCCTAGGCGTAACTTTCCACTTAAAACCTGATCTCCTCCTCCTCCTCCTCCTCCTCCTCTTCCGTAATCCCTGTACTTTCCCTACTTTTCCTGTCTTATCTTCTCTCAAACTTTTAATGCTTTCTTTTCTCCCTCCTTCCTCTCTTTCCTTCGTACCCTCCCATCTTGTATACTGTTACGACTCGTCAACTCCTCCTCCTCCTCCTCCTCCTCCTCCTCCGCCTCCATTTGTGAGAGTGGTTCGGCCCCCAGCAAATGAGTCCTCAGTGTCGTTTTAGTTTGGTTTCCGCTGCGGACTCCGAAAACGCAAAGTAATAAAAATAGAAGCTCACAAGAGAAGAGAGTATACATAGACCGAGGAGTGGAAAGTACTGGAGTGTGTTCGTTAAAGGGGTTGAGTGTATTGCCGAGTGTTATGGTGGTGGTGTGAACTGTCCGTCTGTGTTGGTTAATGTGTTGTATTGTTTGGGCATTTCTTTTTTTTTCTTCGTTGTATCATTTAGGCATGGCAGAGATACTTAAGTTTGTTTTTCCTTGTGTCTATTCATCCATCTATTTATATGTAAGGTAAAGAAAGGTAAAGGACTAGTCAGACATCAGACAGACAAACAGACAAACATTATATGCCGTGAGGAAGTGAGGAAGAGTGGAAGAAGGGGTAGAAGGGTGAAAAGTGGGTGAGAAAAGATGGAAGGAGGAAGAGGAAGGTGGGGGAACGAGGAGAAGGGATGGAAACGAGGAGGATGTTGGAAGATGGGTAAAGATGTGGAATGTGGAAGGAGAGGTAAGAAGGTGGGGAGAGAGATGGAAGTATAAGGAAGTGAAGAGGAAGTAGGAAGATGGGTAAGGATAGGAAGGATGGAAGGAGGGATAGAATTATGGAAGAGAGAAAGAAAGATGGGAGAGAAAGTGGAGTTGAGAGATGGGATGTCAGTGATAAAGGACGGCAGGAAGGGTAGGAAGAGGAAGAGGGGGGGGAGCGGAAGGATTAGAAAGAAGGAGAAAAGATGGATGCAGGAAAGAGGGAGGCATGAAAGGAAGGCAAGGAAGGATTTAAGGTCTGAAGAAATATATATAGCTACCTCCATTACACACACACACACACACACACACACACACACACACACACACACACACACACACACACACACACACACACACACACACACACACACACACACACACGACTTACACAGCCATTCACCTCCTGTTTTTCCTTCTCAGTCATAAACTCTAATTGCATGAATAATTTATCGCAAAGGCCCGCACTCGAACTCAACGCCCCCGCTTTTTTTTTTTTTCCTCTGCCGCCGCCCCCGCCCCCGCCCGCCAAAGCCCCGGAAATATATGCAAACAGCCTTGTATGGAGATTTCGCCGGCTAAGAAAGTGTAATTCATGTGTTACGCGTTTTTAGTTTTTAATTTTTCCCCTTTCAAGTTTGGACGAAATTAAAAAAGAAGAAAAATATCCTACAACTTTTATTTTTTCATCTCCTTTTTCGTCTGGAAATGTGTGAAGGTCTGCGGTTCTGGTGAGTGTTTTGGCGCCCCTTCCCTTCCATGCCCTTTCCATCCATCTTATTTCAGCTCGTATCTTCCCATTTCAGTCATTTCCTTTTTATTTCCTTGTCATTCCATTCCTAGCCTTGCACTTCCTTTTCCTCTTCTGTCCATAATATCCCCTTCATTTTCCATCCTTCCTATCCTGTCCCAATCCATCCAATACATCCTTTACCATCCCATCTCATCCAATCCCTTCCCTTCCCATCTTTGCACATCCCTCCCATACAGGCTACTCTTCATTCCATATTTTCCATCCCATCTTTTCACATTGCTTCCTTCCTATAACTCTTACTCCTCAAAACATGCATCCCCTCTCCTCTCCACGCTTCCCAGCCCATTCCCATCCTTTCATATTCCTTTCCTCCCATAAAACATCCCTCATCAAAGCATCCTCTCCCCTCCCTTACCTCCACCTATCCCATCAACACAGCGATACATTCCACGCCATACAATTCCAATGGCACAATGCTGCAGATGATGCCGCCAAGTACCCTCAACGGCTTCCTCTCACTGCCAGAACCGAGCAGACAACAACGCGGTAACGGCGACACGGCTATCACGGCTCGGTCATTTCATCGGCTTTACGGACACATGAAGACCAGCCAGTGAATCCGTAGTGGTGGTGAGGCGAGCGGGGCGAGGGAGGGTAAGGGAGGTGAGGAGTGGAGGGGTAATGTTAGGTTAGGTTAGGTTTGGCTTGGTTAGGTTAGGTTAGGTTAGGTTAGGTTAGGTTAGGTTAGGTACTGTTTTGGCATGTGGTTAGGTGTGGAGGAAGGAAAGGAAGTGATTAGAACGGGAAAGGAAAAGGTGAAGTGAAATGGGATGATAATGGGGAGGAAAAGTTGCGTTAGGAATTTGTTAGGTTAGGTTGGATGTGGTGGTAGTTAGGTTAAAATAAGATGGGTTATGCAAAGGCTAGGTTAGATTAAGTTAAGCTGGGAGGATAGATTAGGAGGGCTACAAGGATAGATTAGGTTAGGTAGACTTATCATTGTCTTCAGAACAAGTGAAGTTACGCTAGATGGTGGTGGTTAGGTTAGATTATAATTACAGATGGTAATGACTGGAATCTAGGTTTGGTTTTGGTTAAGTTTGGTTTGGTTTAGTGAGGTTTGGTTTGGGAAGGTATAGTTTAGTTTGGGTTGGTTAGGGTTGACTTGGCTTGGGTCGGTAGTGGTGTTGGTGTTGGCGACGGCTAGGGCAGCGAGAGGCAGACTTAAAGTTGTGTTCAGAGTTGGTTCGGGGTGAAACGAGGCGGGTCGCAGGATTAATCTGAGTTTGTGAATAGATTTGCATGCTTTTGTGAACGAGGAGGAGGAGGAGGAGGAGGAGGAGGAGAGTGGAAAGAAGGAAGGAGGTGTAGGAGGAGGGGGGTAGAGTCCTGGAAGTTTATGAGAACAATAGGGAGAAGAAGGAGAAGGAGGAGGAGGAGGAGGAGGAAAAGGTCACAAAGGAGAAGGAAGAAAGGTCGTGGAGGATGACCAGGAGAGAAAAATGAAAAAAAAGAAAATAGAGAACGGCCGACATGTTGAAGAAGGGGCAAAGAAAGAAAAGAAGCAGAGATGAAACTTAACAGATAGAGAAGAATAACACTTAAAGAAAATGGATATGACGTTTTATGAGAGTAAGAGAAAATGTCGCAATAAAAGTGTAGGAAAGTAGCAGTTTTGAGAGAGAGAGAGAGAGAGAGAGAGAGAGAGAGAGAGAGAGAGAGAGAGAGAGAGAGAGAGAGAGAGAGAGAGAGAGAGAGAGAGAGAGAGAGAGAGAGAGAGAGAGAGAGAGAGAGAGAGAGAGAGAGAGAGAGAGAGAGAGAGAGAGAGAGAGAGAGAGAGAGAGAGAGAGAGAGAGAGAGAGAGAGAGAGAGAGCATATTGTTATTGTTGTGCCGAATTAACAAATGGAGCAATTGTCTCTCTAAATGGGGCCGCCGAACACGCGAGCCAATGTGCAGGAAAAATTGACTCTATGGCATTGTGCTGGGACGGATTGTTGTTGTACGGGCGGCAGCAGATTGTTTGTCGTTATCATTGTTTTGCCGCGCGTGTTATTGTTGTCTTTGATGCCGTTTTTGTCGCCGTTGATTTTGCTATTGTTGTTGCTGTTGGTGTTGTTGTTGTTAAAGTTGTTGTTACCGGCAGTGTGCTTGTAGTATTATTGAAAGCAGAGGTTGCAGTAGTTGTGGTAGCAGAAGTAGTAGATGGGTGAAGAAAGAAATGGATAGATAGACAGACAAATGTAGAGATAGATAGATATATAGATACATAGATAGATAGAGAGAATGCTAGACTAGTTGGTAAAGGCAGAGTTGGGGACATATGTTGTAACTGCGCGTTGCCTCAGTGCTCATCTTCGTTGCATGGGTAGATTGATAGATAGATATATTGTTCAGTACCTGCGAATATGTTTGAAAAGACTGACGTAATTTATTGCTACTTAAATGACAAACTAAATTTAAGTAAAAAAACAAACGAACTGAATATAAGTAAATAAAGACCAACTCCCTTTTCCCCTCTTCATTTTCTTCTTCCTCCTCCTCCTCCTCCTCCTTTACCCCGTAATCAGATGTGTATTCTCAAAACTGCAACTCCGAACCTTTTCCCGACATAACATTTTGTCTCGTGGGGGCTGCGTGTGTGTGTGTGTGTGTGTGTGTGTGTGAGAGAGAGAGAGAGAGAGAGAGAGAGAGAGAGAGAGAGAGAGAGAGAGAGAGAGAGAGAGAGAGAGAGAGAGAGAGAGAGAGAGAGAGAGAGAGAGAGAGAGAGAGAGAGAGAGAGAGAGAGAGAGAGAGAGGTAGTGTCTCTTAAAAGGTAGTGGTTTGCTTTTCCTTTCCCCACGTCCGCCTATACTCGATTGCCTGTCAGCGCCACGCCCCGCCTCGCTCCCTATTCCCGATGCCTGTCTAAAAGGGAGAGCCCACCGCGGAGACCTGGAACCTTATACCTGGGACCTATTTGGGAGAACTTACAGAGAAATCTTACCTTGTATCTTATAATTAATACTGTTTTTTGAGGGTATTTAGAGAGACCTTACTATATATCCTCTTCCTGATTATCTGTATAGTCAAACATGCATGGGAGACCTTACGAAATCTTACCATTTACGTAATATCTATATGCCTAAGACCTATTGGGGAGGGGTTACGGAGAAATCTTACCTTGTACCTAATAACTGATACTGGTTCATGGGGAAAGACCTCACTTAATACCCCATTCCTGATATTTGTGTAGGGAGTCTTGCTGGGGTGATTTTATCCAAATTTTTCTTATTACTGAAGTTTATGTGGGAAAAGCTCTACATGAGATGCCTTATTTTTCCTGCCCTCTTTTACAGTAAGAGAAAAACAGCTCAAGGGCAGTAAACAAAGAAAATAACAACAGAAAAAAAACCGTCAACTTGCTGCACCTGCAAAGGAAACAGAATGCCCGGAAGAGTCACTGACACCACTGACTACTCAAGCGCTTTAATTTTACACGCTCAACGAACACCTGAAAAAAAAAAAAATACGAAGACTGTGAAAAAACTACCACCGCTGCTGTTGCGTCTGCCGGAATCCGAACTTCAACATTTGACTTCCGGGTTATGCGATAGCTTTGAATAAAAAAAAATTATAAATGCAAAACTTCAAGCGTCGGTAAACATTATTGTATCTAGCTTAATTCTTATGTGAATTTGTTTGTTTTTATTTGTTTTTATTTTAACTCGAGTGTAGCTTTGTTGCTGGCGTGAATATATGCATTATTTTGTCAAGGGGATCAAGTCTCAGTGTTTGTCTGTTTGTGTGTGTGTGTGTGTGTGTGTGTGTGTGTGTGTGTGTGAGAGAGAGAGAGAGAGAGAGAGAGAGAGAGAGAGAGAGAGAGAGAGAGAGAGAGAGAGAGAGAGAGAGAGAGAGAGAGAGAGAGAGAGAGAGAGAGAGAGAGAGATTTTTCTTTACAGTGGCAGGTACTTGAAACTAATCCGAGTACTTAAAGGAATAGCAAATAATCACACACACACACACACACACACACACACACACACACACACACACACACACACACACACACACACACACACACACACACACACACACACACACACACACACACACACACACACACACACACACACACACACACACACACACACACACACACACACACACACACACACACACACACACACACACACACACACACACACACTCGCTTCCTGACATTTGACGTTAATCTTCTGCGGGAAGCAAGTAACCATGATATTGAGAGAGAGAGAGAGAGAGAGAGAGAGAGAGAGAGAGAGAGAGAAAGCAGTCGGAAGAGTAAAGCGAGTTTTTGTTGTTTGCGCGCGCGTGTGTGTGTGTGTGTGTGTGTGTGTGTGTGTGTGTGTGTGTGCGCCTTAGATTCAGCGCTGGAATGGAGGATGAAAAATCGAGGAGAGAGGAGGTAATGGATTGTAAGGAGGAGGAGGAGGAGGAGGAGGAGATGCCTTTTCTCTTCTACTTCTCTTTTCCTACATTATTGGGGTCCTCTATCGAGTTTTTGTTTTTTCTTTTCTCTCTCTGTTTGCTTGTTTATTTTTTCTTATATTATTCTCTTCTTTTTGCTTGACTGTTTTTTGTTTGTGCTTTTTTTCATGGATTCGTTTTTACTTATATTTCTCTCATCCTTTCTCTCTTTCTTTCCTTCTCTTTCTTTCTTATATTCTTTCTTTCGTTCATCCTTTTCTCACTATTTCTCAGTATTTTTTTCTTTATTTATTTCCTTATCTCTTTTTCTCTGTCCCAATCTGTCCCTTTTCTCTGTGTTTCTGTCTCCCTCTCTATCTCTCTGTCTTGTATATCTGCTTCTCTCTCTCTCTCTCTCTAACACTGTTCCCTTTAAAACTTTCCTTTCACACGCCATCTCTTCCGCATATTCCAACATTTTTCTTCCTTTCTCTCTCTCTCTCTCTCTTGCACTCTCTCTCTATCTCTCTCTCTCTCTCTCCCCCCTTTCTGCTTCCATTGTTATTTTTTCTTTTCATTTTTTCTTCCTTTATTTTCTTTCCTTACTTCATTATA
Source organism: Eriocheir sinensis (assembly GCF_024679095.1). Taxonomy (NCBI): domain Eukaryota; kingdom Metazoa; phylum Arthropoda; class Malacostraca; order Decapoda; family Varunidae; genus Eriocheir; species Eriocheir sinensis. The sequence goes on along the minus strand of NC_066559.1, from coordinate 4,766,429 downwards.
ATCCCTCTATACTTTTTCGTCTCCCTTCCTCCTTTATTTCCTTTCACATATTCACATTTTTTTATTGAATCCGTTTTTTTTTCATTCTTTTTTCTTCTTCTCTGTGTCATCCATCATCTCCCTCTTCTGTAGTTTCGTTCTTCCCTCTTCTTTGTTATGTCTTTCTTTCTCCCATCAGTTCTTATTCTTTCCCCCTCTCCTTTGTGCACTTTCTTCCTTCTACCTCATTCTCTCCATCTCTTCTTCTCCTTCACCCTTCATCCTCTTTCAATCTCCCTTTCTCACCACTTCCTTCCATTCACCATCCTTCTTTAACCAGTTTTTCCTCTTCGCCTGCTCTATCAACTTCCCTTTTTTTCCTTTCTTTCCTCTACCTCTCACTATCTCCGTCTCTTTCTCCCCTTCTTCTCTTCTCACCACTCCTTCATCACATCACACATACGGCTCCTCCTTCACCCTCCCTTTTCTCTTGTCTTTCTCTTTCATTTTCTCCGTATCCTCCTCCTCCCCAACCCTTTCTCTTCTTCACATCACTTTTCCCAACCTTTATAATTTCGCCTCTTTTCTTCCCTCAGTAGCGGCGCCAAAGGGGTTTTAGGTCCTACGGCTTACTGGGTGATCTGAAGTCTCCTGCAACCCTTCCAGCTCCTACTTAGCCCCTCTTAATACCCTTGAAGCGAAGTATTGTTCCTTTCCCTTAGCGCAACATTAGATTACCTCTTTGATCACCTCCATGCCCCCTAAGAAAAAAAAAGTAATCTTAAAGTCTCCCCTGAGAAGAAAAAAGGAAAACCAACAACCGCCACTGCTACTCTCTCCTGTCCTTCAGAGTACTCCTCCTCCTCCTCCTCCTCCTCCTCCTCTTCTCCGTTATGGTGTCATGGAGGCGGAAAAAACAAGGAAAAGGATGATAGTGGTGGTTATAGGAAGTAGGTATTTAGGAGAAAGATGATAGGGAGGCGAGATAAGGAGAGGGAGTAGAAAGGGGAGAAGGGTATACAAAAAGATGAAAGGAAGGAACATTGGGGTAGAGGGTAAGAAGTAATGGGAAAAGGGGAGGAGGAGGAGGAGGAGGAAAGATAATATGTAGAATAGGAAGAATGAAAGGAAAAGAAGATAGAGAAAAGGCATACTAGAGAAGGAAGAAGGGAAGAAAGAGAGGACATAAATACAGCCTTAGACAGGGGATAGAAAGAAGGAATGTAGAAAAGAATGACGGGGATAGAAGAGTGAGAATGGATAAAGGGAGAGGAAATAAAAAAGGGAAGAGGCGGAGGAGGAAGGCAAGGATAAAGAAACGGAATATTGAATGAAGGGGAGGTGAATGAGAGAGAGAGAGAGAGAGAGAGAGAGAGAGAGAGAGAGAGAGAGAGAGAGAGAGAGAGAGAGAGAGAGAGAGAGAGAGAGAGAGAGAGAGAGAGAGAATAAACAAGATATATGAGGAAGGTCTGAAGCTTAGAAAATTGTGCATCTGATTATAAATTTTCGAGATATATAAAAGAGGAGGAGGAGGAGGAGGAGGAGGAGGAAATGCAATAAGGAAGAGAACAGGAATATCTAATACTTTTTTTGTCTTCTAGTAGTTAATATTTTTTCCTTTACTTTCCTTCCTTTTATCGTATTCTTCAGTTCATCAGTAATTTTCTAAGTTTTATAACAAAGAGTTCAGTCCCGTTTTATGGTGATTATGTGTTTTTTCCTTTGCGTCCCTTCTCTGAGCGTTCCCCTCCATCCTCTTTTTCCCTACACCACTTTTTTTTCTTCGCCCGTGTCACTATTTTTCTTTTTTTTTCTTTTGCTCTGCGTAATGTATATATTCTGTCCTCGATTTCTTTTTGTTTTATTTTTGGTTTCCTTTTCTGTATCTCATTTTTCTTTTTCTATTTTTTCATTTCTTTGTCTCTCATATCCTCTATTTTTTTTCTTTATTTCTTTGTTTCTTTATTTTCTCTTTGTCATTCATTTATTCTTCCGTTCATTTACCCCTTTTCCTTTTTTTCTGTTTTCTATATATTGTCGTTCTTCTGTTCGTTTATTCATTTTCCTATTTATTCGTATTTTGACAGGAAGTTTGTTAATCAGTCAGTCAGTCAGTCAGTCTGTCTGTCTACGTCTGTGTGTCTGTTTGTCTCTTATACAACCATTTTCCCAAGTACTAATTGAAGAGATATTATTTTTTGTTTGTTTAATCTCTTCCAGTTGAATAGCATTATTACACAAAGATACATTGGGGTATAATGAGACTACAAGATGTCTGTCGACCTTTGCGTGCCAGGTGCTGAGAAAGAGCTATTAACCATTTGAATTTTCCGTCTGTTTTATCTTACTCCCTTCTCAAACTTTTCCGTGTGCCTCCTTAACTTCTACTCGTATCTGTCTAACTTCCGCTTGAAACTTTCCCGTGTAATGATTTAACTTCCACTTCAAACTTATAATCATGTTTGCATCGCCAGTTTATTTGTTTCCCTCCTTCCAAATGAGAGTCCTCCGTGCCTGTTCTTCGTTACAAAGTGTCTCTCTCATTATCAGAGCTCCATTTTTCCTCTTTGTTGAAATGCCCTTTTTTCATGCCCCTTTTCACTAACTCGACCTTTTCCCTCACTTTAAAACATCTTATATTCTTTCACCTTTTTCCATTCCCCTTTTCACTAACTCGACCTTTTCCCTCACTTTTAAACATATTCTTACACCTTTCTTCTACATTGCCTTTTCTCGTTCCATTGTTAACCTCTGTGTCACGATTCTCCCCTTTTTCCCATGATCGCCTTTCCTTCACTATTCGCAACTGTTCTACTCTTCCTCACTTTTCTCTCCTATTTCCTCTCTTCATTTTCATGCCCTTTTCCCCTCTTCACCATTCCACTTTCCCCCTCTTTTTCTATTCACGATGTTCCCTTTCTTTCCCATACCTTCCATTACCTTCACTTCTATGCTACACCTTTTCCATTCTCCCCTTCGTCAATTCACTGTGTCTCTCCTCTTTCTCATATATTACCCATTTCCCTCACCTATACATTACCCCTTTCCCTTCTTCCCTTCTTCAAAATATCGCCTCTTTCTTCCATTTTTCCTTAACTCACCTTTCACCCGCCCTCTTCCCCACAATTCATCCTCCCTTCATCGCCACAATGCTCCCCTCTCCTTCATCCCTTCTTCCCTTCTTCAAAATATCGCCTCTTTCTTCCCTTTTTCCTTAACACACCCTTCAGACGTCCTCTTCCCCACAATTTATCCTCTCTTCATCGCCTTGGTGCCCCCCTCTCCTTCCCTTCTTCCCTCCCTCAGCCTCCCGCCCTTTTTCCCCTCTTCGCCGGGCCACGAGAGGGAGTGACAGGATCTAATACCCTCACCCAGGCCTGTCGGGCAGCACATCACTCACAGGGTCGCTGATGGTGGTGGTGGGGAGGGAAGGGGAGGATGGTGGTAGTGGTGGGGAGGGAGGGAGGGGAGAGAGGATGGTAGTGGCGAGGGACAGATAGAAAGTGTGAAGATAGTGAAAGAGAGGGAAGGGATCGGAGTGGGGAAAAGAATGTGAGAGGAGGAAGGAGGGAATTGGCAGAAGGAAGGAGGGAAGGGATCAGAGGGAGGGAAGAATGGGAGAGGAGAAAGGAGGGGAGAAACAGAAGGAGGAAAGGGAACAGAGAAAGAAAAAGAGAGAAGGAAGCAGGGAAAGGATCAGAGGGAGGAAGATAAGGACGAAAAAGGAGGAGGAAGGGAGACAGAGAGAGGGAGAGGATATGAGGATGGAAGAATGGGAGAGATGGAGGAGGGAAGAGAGCGCAGTGAGGGAGAATGGGAGAGAAGGAAGGAGAGAAAAAATCGAATGGAGGAAGAATAGGAGAAAGGAAGGAAGGGAGGAAGGGTAGGTTGCGAGGAGTGTAGGAGTCGGAGGCAAAAAAAAAAAAAAAAAGGAGAAAGAAGAAAAAGAGGAGTAGGTAGGTAGAAGGAATCGAAGAAAGAAAGAATAAGAGAGGAGAAAGGAAGTAAGGAAGGGAGGGATGCAGAGAAAGAGCATAGGAGTCAAACCCACCTACAAAAAAGAGAAGAAGGAGGAGGAAGAGGAAAGGGAGTAGGAGTAGGAGGAGGAGGAGGAGGAGGAGGAGGAGGAGGAGGAGGAGAAATAGAAAAAGGATAATCTGTAAGGGCTGAGAGAGGGGATAACCTACAACCTCCCGCCGCCTGTATTGATAAGGTAACACGCGCCGTCGACAGCACCGGCGACGAGAAAGTGATTTACGTTCCTGAATAATGGACGCAACACCCGCCTGCCTTGTCAGTGCTTCCCTTCTACCCCCCCCCCCACATCCTTCCCCTCAATCCCCATTACACCTTTTCCTTCTTTTTTTCCCCTCCTCTCCTCTCCCATCTCCTTCCTCTCATTTTCCCTTGCCTTTCAATCTCCCTTACACCCTTCCCCTTTCCTTTTTCTCCTCCTCTCCTCTCTTCCATCTCCTTCCTCTCATTTTCCCTTACCCCTCAATCCCCCTTACACCTTTCCCCTTTCCTTTTTTTTCCCCTCCTCTCCTCTCCCATCTCCTTCCTCTCATTTTCCCTTACCCCTCAATACCCAATACACCTTTCCCCTTTCCTTTTTCCCCTCCTCTCCTCTCCCATCTCCTTCCTCTCATTTTCCCTTACCCTTCAATCCCCCTTACACCTTTCCCCTTTCCTTTTTTCCCCTCCTCTCCTCTCCCATCTCCTTCCTCTCAATTTCCCTTACCCTTCAATCCCCCTTCTCCCCATTCCCGCCATTCCTCTTTTTCCCCACGTCATCCCCGATAAAATATTCAGCCCAAATACCATGTCCACTAAAAAAAAAGAGGAAGAATAATGGTAGACTCGGATTTCTATTTTTTTTTAGTTCTTGTAGAAAATGAAGGAAATATGAAGGCTTTATGTGATGTTTTATGGTGTATTTGACTATCTAACCATTTTTTTTTGAAGGGTGTATTTTTAAGGTCAAAGATTACATGGACGTGTCGAGTCGAGGTCATGAAAGAAGTGAAAAAAAAAGAAAGAAATGGAGAACGTTGTGAATGTTAAAGGAAAAAAAATAAAAGAAAAGGTTTGGGTGTAGATTCGATATGTAAACCGCGTCATATGGCAAGCCCGAACGAGATTTTCTATGCCTTGAAGGATTTTTTTTTTTATCTTTTTGTCTCTGGTTATCATCGGTACATATAACTTATTTAGCTCAGCCTTCTCTCTCTATATCCCTTTGTCGGTAAGCTTTCTTGTCTGTCTGTCTGTTTTTTTCTGTCTTTGTTTGTCTGTCTGTCTATGTCTATCTGTGTGCCTGTGTCTGTGTCTGTCTGTTTTTTGTGTGTAGTGTGTGTGTGTGTGTGTGTGTGTGTGTGTGTGTGTGTGTGTCTGTCTGTCTGTCTATCTGTCTCCGTCTGTCTCTGTCTGTCTGTCTGTGCGTCGCAATTATTTTTTTTTACGCTGAAGGAATTTTAAGGTCATTTTTGTTTTAATTTTTTTTCATGTAATGCTTTTCAATAGTCGTTTTGTATTGATGTTATTTAATTTCGTGATCCGAAGCGCCTTTTGACGGGTAATCTCTATTTTCGATGTAATTAAATAGTCATCTCGTTTATAACAATTTTAACTCCCCCGCTAATTTTCCCACCGCTCTTTTCTATTTTATTATCAAGTGTGATTTTTATAATATTCGAGGAAGAACGTAGAATTAGTTTTCAGCCTATTCATTATGTTCCTTTGATGCAGATTACTAATAAAACTAAACTCCATAAAACTTCCCTCTTTTCCGTATATACATTTTTAACCGCAATGTTTTAGTTGATATTGCAAGTTTTCATTAATGTCGCGTTGACCTGGGATTTCTTCTCTTATCTATTTCCTCTTTTTTTTTTCCACCGCTGGTCAATCTCCTTTCGAAATAATAAAATCGTCGCTCACTTTTCTATTGCCCTATCCTGGTCTGCATTTCTTCCTATGCATTGATTAATCGTATTGGAGAGTGAGTGTTTTCATTTCTCTCATAAATCTGCATATTTCTGGCATGAAGTCCGGTAGCTGTGTCATTTATAGGGGACTGTGGGAATGCTGTGGGAGGAAGCTTGGAATTTTGAAGGATATGGATCTGCCCACACCCACCCACACACACACGGACACACGCACGCAACCACACAGAGAATTAAGTGCACACTCATATTTAGAAAGAAAATGTGCAATTCTCTCTTCTGTGTGTTTGTGTGTGTGTGTGTGTGTGTGTGTGTGTGTGTGTGTAAAGAGAGAGAGAGAGAGAGAGAGAGAGAGAGAGAGAGAGAGAGAGAGAGAGAGAGAGAGAGAGAGAGAGAGAGAGAGAGAGAGAGAGAGAGAGAGAGAGAGAGAGAGAGAGAGAGAGAGAGTATAACATATAACATTGATAAAAGCTGCAACGAGGTGGGCGATGATTCACTGAGGGACATAACAAGAGGAGGGACATGACAAGAGAAACGAACATGTTAAATAAAAATGACTAACCGAGGACTAAGGAAAGCTGATGTCGATGGGTAATGAAGAGCAGGGAAGGGGACTGTGACGAGCGTATGGAAAGAGAAAAATAGAGCCAGGTGATGTTTGATTCAGGTAGTGAGATGGAACAAGTGTCAGATGAAAGAGGGACTGTGAGTGTGGCGTGTATTGAATAATCGTCACATGGGTATAAGAGAACAATTAAGCTTTTGTAACGTTTAGCGGTAAGCTGCTTATGGCCGACTGAATGTGTTTAGCTTGTGATGGGGTGTTGGCGAGGGGAAGGGAGCGCTCTCACAGTGTTGCTCAAGGAAGGGAAGAATAATGAAATGGACGTGGCGGCTACAATGAGATTAGAGTGTTTTATGTGGCGGGGAGGTGGACGGTGAGGTGAGGGGTGCATTGGCCGTCACAAAGGTTCACTCGATCGGGAACGAAAGCGATGAAAAGCAGGTAGTGTGTATCTTGAAAAGTGTGTCGATTAATCTTTTATATCAGAGGAGGAAATAGAAACTAACGTAAAAAGAGACTAAAACTTTGATCCAGTTATGTCTTTTAAGGATATGGCAACTGGTTCGTAGAAATTTAAAGGGAAAATATTTAAAACTCAATAAAAAGGGAATCGTAACCGAAATCTGCTAGGTCGTAAGAGAAAACTGGATTATCATATTGTATTTATACGTGAAGGAAGTATTCGCCAAATGTTTGTTGTGCAGGATTGGAAATATTTGTTGATGATAATGAACGAAAAAAAAATCTGAGGAAGCCAGATTTCCGTCGTTCTTGCTTGAGCTTGAAAATTCGGTAAGGAGATGAAATAGCGAGGTCTTCATTATGATGGCTTTGTTTGGTAGGAAAAAAAAATCGTTGTGGCGGATGCTTTCTTTCTCTTTCTACTCTTCACATTCCTCATGCTCGTTTTCGTCCTCGTCCTCCTCTTCCTTGTTTTTTTTTATCGGTCTCCTCCTTTTCGTCCTCGTTCTCTTCCTCGTCCTTCTCATCCCCTCATCCTCATCCTATCACGGTCAAAACAGTCCCCTTTCTGTCCATTAAATCATACCTCAATTGTATTTATTTCATGGTACTTTATACCTCAAAGCTTCGTATACTCCCACAGGAAAGATATTATGCCCGCTCGTATGTTACAGGCTGATGAACAAGCGACAGTGCTGGTATTTACGTATACTCAGCCTTGAAAGTCCCTCATTTACTCATGTAGGCAGCTATTAGCGTTCCCTGAGTGCAGTAACTAGTACGTGGTGAGTACACTACACGCGTGCCCGCCCATAGCAAAAGCATCACATGTGTCCTGAGTGACCTGTGACCTCTGTACAATACCCTGTGCCCGCTGTGGCTTCTTGGTACGCGAGCTTTCTTCCGAGCTTCACGTAATCCGCTTTTATGAGGAAGCACTCATAATTACTGGGCTTCACTCTGTCCGGGGCGCTGAACATACTAGGAATATACTGGAGTTAAAGCCGAGTCTCCGTCACGCCAATTTAGACAGGCAGTGGAGATTAAACATTGGTGGCAGCGGTGGGATAGGAGGATTGATACTTGGGTTTGGTGAGTCTTGTAGGTCTTGTGGTCTTGTGCATAGTCTACCCTCATGGTGTTCTTTAAGGTTGTTCCATCATCTACTGTGACTTCATTTCCATTTGTACCACCACCGTCAATATCAACACATCACCATCTCTGTCTAACACTACGAGCACCACTACCGTAAGCCCCAGAACATTAACACCATTCCAATATAACAAGACCACTTCCTTTAGCACATCCTCTCCTTTCCTCTCCTTAACAGAACCGTCACTACAAGCACCACAGCAGCCATTCCACTCCTCACCACTATCAATATCACCATCACCACATTCTCTTCTAACATTATATTATCATTACCACAACCACATCTACTCCACTTTTCACTTTTCACCACCATCGCCACATCCTCACCAAGACATCATCCTTCATCATTCCTGTACATCCCTTCATCACGCAGGGTGGTAGATAGCGTGATGGTAGCGTCAGGCACTCTATTCGAAACTAATCCTTCGCCGTGAGATATAGCACTCTTAAATAATACACGAAGAACAGTATCCTTCTTGTCCTCCTTTACCCGGGTGGAAGTTTCTTAATCCCTCTGGCATCAGTTCCTTTATCATTGCAAACTTTCGGTGCTGGGAACGGTTTCAAAGTGGTTCAGTAAGTCATGTTGAGTTAGCGTTGCGATAATGTGAATAGTGTAAATAGGAAAGACCTTTTGTCATTTTCCTCTATCGTTCTCCTTATCTTTATTCCTGTTCACTCCTTTATCCACTCAATTTTGCACATACTCCTTTCATTGTCAATTTTCTCTTCTGTTCTTTTATCTCCTCCTCAACCTTTTTTCCTCCTCCTCCTCCTCCTCCGCCTCCTCCTCCTTTTCGCTTTCCCTTCCTCTTTCAACTCTGCGCAGCGGGATTTGAGTGAGACAAAGTTAAGTGTCAGTTTGAAAAATAGTATGCCATATCTCTCTCTCTCTCTCTCTCTCTCTCTCCCCCCCCCCGTCACACACACACACACACATACACACACACAGTGCCAACTCATTTATTACTGCATCCAACCTTAGACACTCAATATACGCCTTGACAGAGAGAGAGAGAGAGAGAGAGAGAGAGAGAGAGAATCGAACATCAATTACACACACACACAACTCTAATGGCAGGGAGAGTGTAGTTTTCATAAGGGACATTCGGTTGACATCACCACCACTCTTCCTCCACCACCACCACCACCACCACCACCACCACTGTAGAGCCATTCATCTCCGTAAGTGTAAAGGGAGTGCTCGGAACCCACTTCTTGCATCTAACTTTGTGGGCGACGGCAGTAGGTGGAGGGAAGGGGTGAAGGGGTGATAGGAGCGGAAGGGTGACAAGGTGGATGGGGTTAGGGGGGAAGAGAGGGGTGATCTGAAATGGACTGGGGCTACGGTGATGGTGATTCCGGGGTACGATTGAGGTTGGGGATGGTTGTGGTGGTTGTGGTGGTAGTTAGGGAGGGTGGTATAGAGGTGAGGGTAAGTGAAGGGGGGTTAGGGTCAGGTCGAGGTCAGTTGGTGTTTTGGTGTTGTAGTTCAGGATATGGCTTAAAGGCAGTGGTAGTGATGATGGTGAGGATGTTTCTGTGTGTGTGTGTTATAGGGATAAAGATAAGGTGGTAGGTTAGGTTGTGTGTGTTTGTGTGTGAGGCTTGGGGGTATATATTGTAATGTTTGTTCGTGTTCGGGTAGTAATTTTGGGGCTAATGAAAATAACAAAAAATAAATAAAGAAAGGAACACGGAAGGCTAGACAGTCAACCTTTCGACGCGTCTTGTCTTTGAAGGTGGAGGAAGACACATGGCACGACGCTAAACCATTATGAGTTTACTGCAAACACCCTGACGTAGGAGAAGGAGGAGGAGGAAAATCACAAGCGCAAAGAGGAGGGGGAGGAGGAAGAGGAGGAGGAGGAGCATTTATCTTCCTTCACTGCGCCACATCCTGCAGAAAACAGTGAAAAAGCTTGAGGACATAGTTTCTTAGAGGCAAGTGGCGCCTCTGAGGGCACTAAAGAGACTGGCGTTAGGGGGAGACTGAAGGGAGGGCTGTGAGGCGCGGGGGCAGTGATTTTTAATGTTGCCACTGAGGTAAGAATGGCAGGAAGTTAAGGGTAAGAGGATGAGGGTTGGGTAGTTTCAAAGTGACCGTATTGTTATATGAGGGTTATAAAAGGGAAAAGAAAAGAGTTATGAGTTGATTGTAGTTGATTGGAGGAGGAGGAGGAGGAGGAGGAGGAGGAGGAGGAAAAGTGAAAGGAGAATTCTATTAAGTGCATGTATTAAAAGGGATAATAAAATAAAAGTGATTGGAGAAGGTTAAGTGAGTATGAATAGACGACAGTGAATAGTGGGAGAAGGCTTCTAAAAAAATGACTGAAAGGAGACGGGAAACTATAGGGATGAAATGAAAGGATTATGAGGTTACGTGTTGTCTGTTGGTACTTGAGACATTTTTAAAGAGTGACTAAAGGAAGTAACCAAGCTGGGGATGCCGTGGAAGTGACTAGGTAAGAGTAATTGTGATTTAAAAGTACCTTGGATGTTTTAAAGCGGTAATAGGGTTGATGCTATTTATGATCCTCTGAAAGTGATTAGAGAACGGTTTGAAAGTGACTAAGGCTTGACGAGGGGAGTGAGTGTATTAAGAAAAAGTCGCTGTCGGTCGATTTTTAGTGATTGCAAGTAGATCCAAGGGACAGAAAAGGATTATTAAAAGCTGTTTAGCCTTGAGAAAGATTCGAAAGTTAAAAAAAAGGACACCTCTCCTCCCGAAATTGACCTCTCTTTTTGGACACTCCTTTGACCTCTATTCAGGAGCAGTAAGTAGCGGGCTTTTTTTAATATTTTTCTTTACGCCCTTGAACTGTCTCCTTAGCTGTAAAAAAGAAAAGAAAATGCAGATAGCGAGGAAAGACTCAATTTAGAAAGAACACAAAGTCACTCGTAACCTTCTGATGTCACCGAAACAAACAGAAAATGATGAGGCGTAAAGAAAGATATTGAGAAAGCAACTGAAGTAAGCGCAAGAGGCGGAGGAGTAACTATAAAGAATGACAGAGAGGAATGAGGAGGTAATACAGTTGATGCTATTGATGAGGGAAGGAAGCTGGGAAGGGTGTGTTAGGGGGAGGGAGGAGTGTAAGGGGAGGGGAGTGTAAAGGGGGAGAGGGGAGTGTGAGAGGAGGAGTGATTGGGGCTGGCAGGGAGTTTTAGTACCAAGCAGAGGACGAAGGGGAAAGCGAGGACAAAACTGTGGGAGGAAATATAATGAAAAGATATTGCAAGGTACGAAGACATGAAAGAGGAGAAAGAGGAGGAGGAGGAGGAAGATGAGGAGGAGAAGTAAGACGAGTAGGAGGAGGAGGAGGAAGAAGAGGAAGAGGAAAAGGAGTAATAGGAGGAGGAAAAACATTCGAATATCCAGATTGTTGTGCTTTGATTAAACACACACACACACACACACACACATATCAAAGAAACTGTGTGTGTGTGTGTGTGTGTGTGTGTGTGTGTGTGTGTGTGTGTGTAATGCAGTTTATCCCTCCATCGCTCCCTGGGCACAAGGTTTCTCGGCGCGGCGGAAATTACTCTCGCTGGTCCTTTGTGGCGCGGCTGAGCTGAGACGCGGGTACTGACATTACGGGGAGGCGGTTTTCTTTGGTTCCTTGCGGGCCTCATTGCTTGTTTCCTTCCTTCCTTCCTCTCTTCTTCCTTCCTTCCTTCCTTCATTCATTCATTCCTTTATTCCTTCCTTCCCTCCTTCTTTCCTTCCTTCCTTCCTTCCTTTCTTCCTTCCTTCCTTCCGTCCGTCCTTCCTTCTTTCCTTTCTTCCTTCCTTCCTTCCTTCCTTTCTTTTTTCCTTTCGTTCTTCCTTTCTTCCTTCCTTCCTTCCTTCCTTCCTTCCTTCGTTCCTTCCTTCCTTCCGTTCTTTTTTTCCTTCCTTCTTTTGCTTGCTAATTTCCTCTCTTCTATTCTTCTATTCCTTCCTTTGTTTCTTCTCTCTACCTGGCTTTTTTTCCTTCTTAATTCCCCCGTTTCCTTAGTCATCTTTTTTTATATTCTTTCCTTCCTTCTTCCCTTTCTTATTTTCTCCTCTTTTCTTCCTTCCTTTCTTTTTCTTGCGTTGTTTTTTCTATTTTTCTTTACGTTCTTTCTTTCAATATCTATTTTTTGTTTTGCTCCATAGTTTGTTTCTGATCATTTGCTTCTTTTAATGTTTTGCTTCTCTTTCTTCTTTTTGCTTTCCTTTCTCTTTCCAGCTTCTTACTTTTCTTTATAAATATTTCCTCCCATTTTCCTTCGTATCCTGAGAAACGGAAGGCAATTAAATGAAAGAAAAAAACCAAGTCATTGCAAACCGTTTAACTCACATTTCTTGAAGACACTCGATCAGCTGTTTGGCTTCAAGGAGAAATTAAGAACGCATGATTCACATTCCTCCTTTTCCTTTCTATTTTTCCTTTCTATCTCCTCCTTTCACTCCTTGTCCTGTTTTCTTCTTGGTCTTCTTGTTCTTGTTCTTCTTGCTCTTGTTCTTGTTCTTGTTGTTCTTGCCCTACTTTTTGTTCCTGTTCTTGTTCTTTTTTCTTCCTCTCCTCTCATCTCCTCTCCTCTCCTTTCCTTTCCTTTCCTTTCCTTTCCTCTCTTCTCCTCTCCTCTCCTCTCCTCTCTTTTCCTTTCCTTTCCTTTCCTTTCCTTTCCTTTCCTTTCCTTTCCTTTCCTTTCCTTTCCTCTCCTCTCCTTACCTTTCCTCTCCTTTCCTTTCCTTTCCTTTCCTTTCCTCTCCTCTCCTCTCCTCTCCTCTCCCCTCCTCTCCTCTCCATTCCCCCCTCCCCCTACTGGTGTCGCGCTGGTCACCTGGACAGGGCCACACAATTCACCTTTCCGGCACCTTCGTGGAGGCTGACGGGGGGCTAATTAGGAGGCATTTTAGCTGGAGTATTTTACCTGCGGCCGTTTTAATTGGCGCCCCGTTGGCAGGCTTCCCTTTTGAGCAGGTGTGGCCCGCTGATTTTGCCTCCTCGCGATAATTGCTTCGTGAATATTTAGTTTTATTATTATTGTCTGTATTTTTAGCTTTTTCGTGGGTTTGTTTACATTAGTGCGAAAAAAAGGAACTCAGGATTGATATGATTTTGACTTCTTGTGAATAGTCGAAATAGAAGGTTAATGATTTAGTGTTTTGTTTTTGCTTTGTTTCGTGTCCCTTGTGTGTGGTTTGTGATGCGTGCACATATAAAAAGAAAACAATGACTACTTTTTTTATCACCTTGTACAAGCGGAGGGAAAAAAATATAGGTTATGTTTATATATATTAGCGAATTATTGTGCATGAAATCAGTGACATAAAACATCCTAACTAAAAACAATAAGTATTTGTTTTACCTCACAATTCGCCCGGACATTAAGCTTTGATCTGATCCGGTTGCCTGCTGTTAAATGGCCGTAAAAAAAAAAAAAAAAACATGTTGCTTTGTTGTGCCGGAGGACTGAAAAAAAAAAAAACTGACACTGGTCTTTCTGCGTAGTGACGATTGTGCAATATTCTTTTTTAACCTTGCGAGTTTTCGTTTCTTTAGGATAAGAAAAGAAAAACCGACTTATTTCTTGCAGCTTTCTTTTTTAGTCCTCATCAGTTCTGAAACATTTAAAGGGAAACTTCTGTGGGTCTCACTTGAGTAATTAAGAAAAAAAAAAAAGCGCTATCGTTATTCTCTTCCAAATAGTTTTTCTTAGTATCTGTTTTTGTTACTTTCATTAATTTATTTATTCATTATTGTGTATTTTGGTTATTTATGTAGCCAGATAATACGCACTCAATAAATTCAGTTCACTTTAATTCAATCCAAATTCATTTCAATTCATTCTTGGCAGCCTGTGAAATAATTTGCTATGGAAACAAAAAACGGAACTTGCAAAGACGTGGGTATCTCTTAATTAGATTCCTTTCACCTGTGGAAGAATGTCTTTTTTATATCTTATTCCGATACCTCGTCTTAGCAATTGTTCGCGGCGTTACTCGTTAATTATTTTCTCTCCACTTTTCGCTCGGAATAATTTTGTTTTGCGTTTTTCTTCTCGAGTTTCTTGGGGCGAAGTTTCCTTTTTTCCTG
>NC_066559.1:4684755-4747255 GCF_024679095.1 Eriocheir sinensis | reverse complement strand
CCTTACCCCATTTTCACTTACCTTCTATTCTCAACCATTCCTTCAAGTAATCTCACTCACACCCACCCAATCACTCACTCACTCACTCACTCGCTCACTCATTTTCACCCACACTCATTCTCTCCGTCATTCAGTCAGTCAGTCACTCATTCACTCACTTCCAATCCCTCTCTCTCACTCTCTCCCATCACACTACTCATCTCTCACCCTCTCACCCACTCACACTCACTTTCACCCACTTACTCCCTCTCACTCTCTACTCACTTTCGAGAAGGTGATACAGGCTCAAGTTGCAGGGAGGAGTAGGGGGGCGGGGGTCCGGGGGGCGGCGTGCCAGAGTGGGCGGGCGTGGAGGGCGTGTGCGGGCGTGGGAGGTTGCGTGGGCTGAGGTTGGGGGTGCCCATGCGGGGGGGCGTGCCTGCTGGGGGAGTGCCATGGCGGGATCCCTGGAGCTCTGTGGGGGAGAAGGGAGAGTGGGGTGAGAGGGGGAGAAGAGGGGAGAGTGGGGGGAATGAGAAGAATGAGGGGAGTAAGGTGAGAGAGGGAGAAAGAAGGGAGAGTGGGGGTGAGAGGAGATAATGAAGGGGAGAGGGGGTTGACAAAGGGAGGAATGAGGGGAGACTGAGGTGAGAGAAGGGGAATGAGGGGAGAGTGGGGTGTAAGGGGGAGAGGAGAGAGGGGAGTGAGAGAGGGAAAGAGAATGAAGATAAAGGAAGAGAGAATGACATGAAGGTGTGATATCTACGTGTGTGTGTGTGTGTGTGTGTGTGTGTGTGTGTGTGTGTGTGTGTGTGTGTGTGTGTGTGTGTGTGTGTGTGTGTGTGTGTGTGTGTGTGTGTGTGTGTGCGTGTGTGTGCGTGCGTGCGTTGCCTCACCTGACGAGCCTCTTCTGCCCAGGTATTCCTCATCCAACAGTCTTCCACGCGGCTCAGGTGTTCCTTCCAGACGTGACATGTTGCCAGGTGTGTTGCAGGGCGTGAGAGTCAGCTAAGTCCCCCCAGCTTACTCCCGGGGCGCTGAGGTGCTTGGGAGGACAGGAGGAGAAGGGGGGAGGGTCCTCAGGTAGCTCCCCACGTCTCACCTTTCCCCTGAAGACGCTCACCTGGCGGGGAATGGAACACGTGATCATTATCTCCCCGTACATATGGAAATTAAGCGTAAATCACCTGTCGGGCTGTTTTATAGATGTTGGGTACGAAAAAGCTCTCTAATGTGTGTGTGTGTGTGTGTGTGTGTGTGTGTGTGTGTGTGTGTGTGTGTGTGTGTTATCTGAAAATTCACATGCTTATTTATGGGTCACCTGCTTGTTTGTATGGGTCATCATATCTCTCTCCCCTCTCCCCTCCATTCTCCCCCTCTCCCCTTACTCTCCCTTCATCCCCCCCTATCACCCCACTCTACCTCATTTCCCCCTCTCCCCCCCACTCTCCCTTTATTTTCTCCTTCTCACCCCACTCTCCCTCCATTCTCTTCATCTCATCCCACACTCTCCATTCTCCCCTTTCACCCCTCTTTTCCCTCCATTCTCCCCCTCTCACCCCACTCTCCCTTCATCCTTCCCCTCTCATCCCACTCTTCCTCCAATATCCCTTTCTAACCCACTCTCTCCATTCTTCCCTCTCACCCAGCTCTCCCTTTATCCTTCCCCTCACCTCTTTTCTCACCTGTGCTCCTCTTGTGACCCCACCTGCAGCGAGTCAAGGTCAATCGGTCTCTGTCAGCGCCACCTGCGGGAGGAGGGAGGCTATTAGTGTCCCGCCCCTCACTATGACGCTCTCTGCTGGGACCTCCGCGGGGAACAGGAAAAAAACAAAAACAGAACAAGGAGGAGAAAATTTATGATGTTCTGCATGAGATAAAGAAAGACTAGAACATGACCATCCCCATTATCATCATCACTGTCATCATCGTCACCATCATCATCATTATCATCACCATCATCATCATCACCACCACCACATCAGTACAAAGAGGGAAAGAAATATAATGTGCTGGATGAGGTAAAGAATAATGATACGACCACCATCATCATCATCATCATCATCATCATCATCATTGTCATCTTCATCATCATCATCATTACATCAGAAACATCAACACCACAACCCCTCCCATCATCACCAAGGACATCTTTACCAGCACCACTATTGCCACCCTCACCATCACCATCACCACCACCTCCATCACCCACAATCTCCCATCGTCTTTTATTATCAAAGGCATGATATGAAAATCCATTCTTTCTTCCTCCCTCCTTCTCCTTCCTTCTGTTTCTCTTCCCATACTTCTCTATTCTCCTTCATCTTCTCTTCGTACCATTTTCCCCTCTTCTCCCTTCCTCCTTCTCTCCTTCTTTCCCTCTCGTTGGTGTTGTTTCCCTTCTTTCCACTACCATTTTTCCTCTCCCCTTCCCTTTGCCTTCTCTCCTCTCTCCCCATACCAATTTTTCTTCCCTCTTCTTCTTTATATCATGTCCGTCCCCTACGACTCCTGTTCTTCCTTTCTCCTTTCCCTCCTCCCTCCCTTCCCTATCCACTCCTTCCTCCTTCTCTTTCTGCTTCCCTTTCCTTTTTTTATCATATCTGTGTCCTACCTCTCCTTTTCTTCATTTTTCCTTTCCATTTTCCCTCCCTTCCCTATCTACTCCTTACTTCCTTTCCTCTTTCCTTCCTCCTCCCTTTCCCTACCCACTCCCTCCCCTCCCCCCTTCCCCACTGCACCTCGTGACCTCAAAATCCGCCATTGAATTCTTGAGAGGTCATTGCGCGATAGTCTTTCCCTCCTCTCCCCTTTTTCCTTCTCTATTTCCCCTCCTCTCCCCTCCCCTCCTTATCCTCCCTTTATCTTTCCCATATGGCACGTTAGCTTCCTCTCACCCTTCCCTTAACCCTTCCCCTCCTTCCCTTTTCCCTATCTTTCTTTCTTTTTTCTCTCCCCTCGTTTGATTCCTCCTCTCCCTCTTCTTGTTCTTTCTACCTCAGTTTTCTTTTCACCTAACTTTCACGTCCTTTTTCCCTCCCTTCTCTTTCTCTAATCAGTTTCCCTTTTTTTCCTTTCTCTTGGTTTGATGTTCTACTTTTCCCCTCGTTCTTCCACTGCCCTTTTCCATCCTCCCCCCCTCTGTCTTAACCCTCCCCTCCCCTTTTATAAGTACACTCAATACCTCTATTTTCCATGCATATTTTCCTTTACCTTTTCTCTCCTTCCGTCATCCCCATACTTTCTTTTCCATACATATTTTCCATTTTCTTTTCTCTCCTTCCGTCATCCCCATACTTTCTTTTCCATACATATTTTCCCTTTCCATTTCTCTCCTTTCGTCATCCCCAATTTACTCTTCTTTCCTCCCTACTTTTGTGTTCCCTTTTCGTCTTATTTCCCCGTTTTCTTTCATATTCCCTTTCACCTCTGTCCTCCTAAGGCTGTCTTCCTTTTCACCCTTAACTTTTTATGTTGCTTCACCTTTGAGAGAATAATCTTTTTAATACAAGAGGAGGAAAAATATAATAACATGTAATTATATGGAGCAGCGTTTGGTCTCTCTCTCTCTCTCTCTCTCTCTCTCTCTCTCTCTCTCTCTCTCTCTCTCTCTCTCTCTCTCTCTCTCTCTCTCTCTCTCTCTCTCTACTTGTGTGTGTGTGTGTGTGTGTGTGTGTGTGTGTGTGTGTGTGTGTGTGTGTGTGTGAAATGCCAACTTTTTTGTACGTAGTTTTTATATATGTCTACGTGTTGTCTGGTGCATGTGTGTGCGTGTGTGTGTGTGTGTGTGTGTGTGAGTGCGTGTGTGTGTGTGCGCGCCCTGCATCGTCGATTAATAGACTTCTCCCTCGCGTGGCCGCCGACCATTTGTAAGGGAGAGAGAGGGAGGGCGCCGCCATGTCTGATCCTCCTCTTCCTCCTCCTCCTCCTCCTCCTCCTATTCCTCCTCCTCCTCCTCCTCCTCCTCCTCTACCTCCTCCTCCTCCTCCTCGTCTTGCTGTTTTCCCTCCCGTTTCTTCTAATCCTTTGGTTCTTTCTGTTAAAATCTTATAATATTCCTTTTCGTTTCCCTAATTCTAGTTCTCCGTCTATTAATAGTTCTCGTTTTTCATACCCTTGCTTCTCCCTTTCTTTCTTTTCTTTTCCTTTCATCCTTTCATTTTTTATTTTTCTTTATTTTCTTCCTTTTCCATTTCCACTCCTTTCGTCCTCTTTCCTTTTTTTCTTCCTCCTCTCTTTTCCTCTCCTCTCCTCTCCTCTCCTCCCCCTCCTCCTCCTCCTCCTCCTCCTCCTCCTCCTCCTCCTCCTCCTCCTCCTCCAGGCAGAGAGAGAGAGAGAGAGAGAGAGAGAGAGAGAGAGAGAGAGAGAGAGAGAGAGAGAGAGAGAGAGAGAGAGAGAGAGAGAGAGAGAGAGAGAGAGAGAGAGAGAGAGAGATAGTCCAACTAAGCTTCAAAATTCTCTGTAATCCGTAATGCTTGACAGAGAAAAATATATCAAAATCATAGCAATCAGAACGGAAATTGAGAGAGATGGATTTACAGAGAGACTATGATTTTACAGAGATTTTGAGTCTGGATACATGTTTACGACTCAACAGAGATATTTCAATGGTGTTACAAAGAATGATTGTATGTAAATATGTGTATGCTGTGTTATTATGCATGGTTTTAATGTAAGAAAAATAAATAGTTGAGAAAAGATACATGTTAGATTAAGGTGTTTATTACTGTTGAGGGGGAGAAACAAGAGATGAGACAGAAAGAGACCAAAGTAGAGAGACAGGTAGACAGGGAGACAAGTAGACCCATAGACATATAAATGGACATAAGGACAGAGAGACAGAGTAACATGGAAATATGGACAGAGAGACATAAACAAAGAAACAAAAAGAGCTTAAAACAGACGGACAGATAGATAGACAGGCAAACAGATATATATATATAACCAGACACACGCATACAGACATACAGAAAGACAGACACACAGACAGAGACAGACAGGTAGACAGACCGACGGATAATGGTAAATTAATAAATACACTGAACTCTCTTTTTATATCGGATTTTTTTTTTAGTTGAAAGATTCACGAACTTATGAAATGTTGATGAGCTATAACAATATCCGTCATGGTCTCGTGACGCAGACCCTCAGTAAACGGGCTAAAATCATGGCATCTTTTTTATATATTTTCTTTTTCTCATTTCTTCTTTCTTTTTCTTTTTCATTTTCTTTTTCATTTCCTTCTTTTTCTTTTTCTTTTTCTCTTTCTTCTCCTTCTTCTTCTTCTTTTTCTTCTTTATTTTTTTTTTCCTCAAGCGCATTGCGAATAAAACCTACTCTGCAGCGTCCCATCCGTCATGAAGGTGGCGTGACTGACATAACGAATGGCTGGTTGGTTCCCCCCGTGACCTCTCCCTCCCCCACCGCCGCCACCCCTCACTTACCATCATCACTCCTTCGCTGCCCCCCCCTTCTCTCACTCAATTCACTTTATGCCTTTTCCTTGCCGTACGCTTGCAGTCTTCTCATCTCTACTTGTTATCCTTTATATTGTACTTTTTCTGTATTCTACTTTCGAATCGTCTTTCCTCACACCATTGTTTTCCTTTCTATTGGCTTCTATTCCATTCTATCCCTTTCTTTCCTATTTAATCCATACTACTCCATTCCTTTCCTCTCATTCCTCTCCTCTCCTCTCCTTTCCTCTGTTCTCCTCTGTTCTGTTATGTTCTCTTCTTTGCAGTTCTCTTCTCTTCTCTTTTCCTCTCCTCTCCATTTCTATCATATCCTAGTCTACAGTAAAAAGAAAACAAGTATCCGATATCTTGACGTAATTATGAAAGAGAATATCTACAATTCCTCGAAAAAGGTAACTACGTATGCATAAAAATATTCAGGGAACTCTAACTGGTAATGGAAGACTACAAAGATATTTAGATAGTATTCTCTGCGTCTGAAGCCTTGAAACTCCTCCTGCTTTGACATGCCATTCATTTGCTATACAAGAACACAGTGTGAATCCCGGTCGAGCTCATGGACGGAAGGAAAACAACTTTGTGTACGCGATTAAAGTGACTGATCTTTGCCCTTTACCATTGCCTATTGACGAATCGCTCCAAACGTTGCCCGGTGATCGACAAAGAAAATCAATGTGTTTCCTCGTACCGCGCCGCACCCAGTTGAGACACGTATTTCTCCTTCTTGAACCCGGTTGCTTTATTTTTTCTTTCGACTTTGATATTATGTGATGAGTAACGCTTTTGTGACTTCAGGATTTGTAACATCTGGAAGAACGTAAGAAAATCAATGTAATAGTAGTAATACTGATTGTAGTAGTAGTAGTAGTAGTAGTAGTAGTAGTAGAAAAGAAGAAGAAGAAGATGAAGAAACAGTAAAAGAAAAAAAAGAAGAAAAGAATATGTGTGAAGAAGAAAAAAAGAAAAGAAAAAAATGAAGAAAAGGAAAAAAGAAAATCAAGGAAAAGAAGAAAAGAAGAAAAAAGAAGAAGAAAAAGATGATGATGATGATGATGACGATGAATGAAGAAGAAGAAAAGGAAGAAAAGGAAGAAAATAAAGAAAAATAAAGAAAAATAAAAGAATAATAAAAACAAACAATATAAAAGAAGTAAACATGTGAGAGGATGGGGGAGAGGTCTTTGTATCCCTCACATTATTCATTATGTAAGAGATTCATGGAAGCTCTCCCGCGGCACACCAATCCCGCACCGCGTCTCGTCAGGGCAGTCACGCGCGGCCGTAAAATACATACCTCGTAAAACACACACAAAGCGGATCAGCGGCGAGGAAACTATTAATGGAAACGAAGAACCCGACGAAAGTATTGCCGTCGCATCTCTTTGGTTATGGTAATACTGCGATGGCCTGATTATGATATTGGCTTCCTTTCTTGTCTTGCTTTTATTTCTCTTTATTTTTATTCTAGCATTTTAAGGGAGACATCGATGGAGGTTTTTTTATTTGTTTCTTTTACTCTGTTTTTTTTTTTGGTTATGGTAATACTACGATGGACTAATTATGATATTGGCTTCCTTTCTTCGTCTTATTTTTATTTCTCTCTATTTTTGTTCTAGCATTTCAAGGGAGACATCGATGGAGGTTTTTTTATTTGTTTCTTCTACTCTGTTTTTTTTTGGTTATGGTAATACTGTGATGGTCTGATTATTATATTGGCATTCTCTCTCGTCTTGCCTTTTATTTTTCTTATTTTTATTTTAGTGTTGCATTGGAATCATATTGGTGGAGAGTCAGGTTATGGAGATTTTTTTATTACTTTCTTCTACTATATTATTTTTGGCTATGGTAATATTGTGATGGACTGATTATATTTGTTTTCTTTTTCGTGCAGGCAGCTTATAATTCTTTCTCGTTATTTCTTCTTTCAGTATTTCGATGGAGACATATCGTTGGGGAATCAGGTGATGGAGTTTGTATTAGTCTCTTCTATTATAACAATGGGGAATTTTGTTTAGGAGGAATTAGGTCATAAAGCTTTGTGTTTCTTCTGTGATGTGTAATTAGGTTATGGAGTTTTGTGTTTCTTTAGTATTGCAATGGACATGTGTCGTTGTGGAATTAGTGTTACAATCTTTTGATATTACAGCGTGAAATATGATTATGAATATATATTTTTTGTTTCCCCTTACGTTACAATGTTGAACTGTTTCATGTAATTTTGTTTTTTTGTTTGTGTTGTGGCTGGATGTTGGCTTTTGTGAATAGAGTAACAGAGATACATGTAAAACTCTGAAGATCGTTATATTTTTAGTGGGGTGGAAAGATAAAATTCAGAAGTAAAACAAAAGCTATTGAAATATAGGATCAACAGCAAAGGTAACAATAACATGAGCAATAACTGTAATAGAGGGGAAAAAAAAAACGAGAACAAGCAATAGTGACAATAATAGTTAAATAGCAATAAAAACAGGAGGGCCACCACCACCACCACCACCACCACCAACAACAACAACAACAAAAATACTACCACCTTCAACAACAACAAAACACCACCACCTTGAACAACAACATGGAACAGAACTTACAGGAACATGTAAAACAACGAATGGCATGACCACACCGCCGCTCCCTCCGCCCCCCTCCATCGTCACACACCCCCACCACTACCCCCCTCCCAACACCACCCCATTCCCACTCTCCCCCATCCCGAAAAGCAGCAATAACAGCATGATTCAAGTGGACATAAATGCAAAATATCTCTTCAGCCAACACGCCATGAAAAACGGATATGGACGGCCCGGGAGGAGCGCACTACTGCATAATGAACGCGATTAATGGAATGTAAACTGGACTGTCGAAAAGTGAAGCGAAGTGCCGGAAATTTATTGGATTACTGGAGAGCAAAGCAAATCAAGCAACATATTTACGACTAGCGTCAAATGAACTAGATCAGCGGAAATTGAACCGCATTAATGAAAAAAAAAATCATTACCCAAAGCGAACCGGATTAATGGAGTGTAAACTAACTACTAATGTATCTATCATCTACAACAGTGGTGGAAGTAGTAGCAAGAAATAAAAGCACCAACAACATTACAGCTACAAGAAAACAGCAATAACTTCAACAAATAACAACGACAACGGAAAATAAAGTAAAATACTCAACAACAACAGGAACGGGATTGCGTAGACGTAGAGTTAATCGGATTTAACCTGGTAGCTGCAGGGATCATGTTTCTTAAAGGTTCCTCTAAGCGAGAAAAATGAGAAAAATCATCACTCACGCAAACCATTTCATAATATATATCAACGCATTTGTGATCAGTTTATGCATCATCTATTTTGGGGTTTATATCATGGCAAAAATGTGGCCCGTCGCTGGTACACGGTAAAGCCACAAATTTGGCCCGTCGCTGATACACGGTAAAGCCACAAATTTGGCCCGTCGCTGCTACCGGGTTAAGAATCGAAGAACCTGCCAGACGTAGGGAGAAGTGTACCGAATCACGCACTAATCAACACATATACTTACAAATATAACAAATCATGGTACAGGAAGCCGAACTATATGGAGAGCTGAAACGGACTATGCAACTAAAACCAAAAGAAGATAATTTGTACCGCCATAGAATTACTTACATTAATAAGTTGGTGGAGCAAAGCAGAATGATGTGAAGTTCAAAGAGGTGGAAGTGGTGGTGGAGGTATTGGTGATGGTGACGGTGGTTCAGTGGACACTACTTACTTAGTTACTGTATGTTGGCGGTGGAGGAGGTGGAGGAAGAGTCGTAAACGAAGGAAGGGAGGAAGGGAGGGAGGGAGGCGGAGTATGTGTCTGCTGGGGAGGAGTGAGAGGGGTGGAATGAGGAAGGAGGGAGGAAAGTGGGGTAGTGGTGGAGTGAGGAGGAAGGGAGGAAAGTGGAAGTAGGTGATGGAGGAAAGAGGAAGGAAAGTAGAACAGCGGCGGGGTGAGAAAGGAGGGAAGAAAAGTAGGGTAGGAGTGTGAGGAAGAAGAGAAGTGGAGGCAGTGGAAGTGGATGATAAAGTATAAGTAAAATTGAAAAGAAGAGAGCGAAGATGGAGTAAAAGGTGAAGATGAAAACACTGGGTGGGGGGCTTTGGGGAAATGATTGACAGGACGCATCAAGAAATATTAGAAGTTAGGCGTGATGGTGATGGTGGTGGTGGTGATGGAGGCGTGAAAGAAGGTTGACGGAGGGGACGGAGAAAGTCGTATTACTGGGGATCTGGTGGGGGAGGTATATGAAAGGACTTAGCGAGGGGTGTGGGAGGCGAAGGTGGTGTTGTGTGGTGGTCGTGGTGGAGAAAGTATACAAAGGTGGAAGCGAGGGAAATGGGAGGGGAAGGTGGGGTTGGTTGTGTGGTGGTCGTGGTGGGGAAAGGGGAGAAAGGTAGAGAAAGTTATGTGGGGGGGTGGAGGGCATGGTGATAGTGGAGGGGGTAAAGGGTTGTGGCGGCGTTGGTGGTGGAGTGGGAGGAATGGAAGGCGAATGTGGCATTGTGTAGTGGTCGTGGTGGAGAAGGAGAAGGAAGGTAGGGACAGCTGTGTGGAAGAGCAGGAGGGTCGTGGTACAGGCATTTGAGGGGGAAGAGGGTAATGGTGGGGGTGGTTGGTGGAGGGGGTAGCGGAAGGGGGGGGGGGACGTATGAGTCATAGTGTTTCGTGTTTGAACCGGAAAACATTCAGGGCAACGATGAAAAAAGGAGAAAAAAAAATACGGCTTAAGCATTATCTTCTCTGCTTACACACGCACACAGGCAAAGGAAGGAAGGTGAACAGGCAAAGAAAGAAACTTAAAACAGAGAAGTGGACAGACATGCATAGAGGCAGATAGACAAGTAGACAGACAGATTGACAGATACAAAGGTGGACATACATACAGACAGACAGACAGAGAAGTGAACGAGCATTAAAACAGACAACTAGAGGTGAACATACATATTTTCATACAGATAGATAGACCAAAAGATACCGTCATATACACATACATATATACAGGTACATATATACATGCATACGTATTCACACACACACACACACACACACACACACACACACACACACACCAGCACGGCAATCTCATCCCTAAGCACGCGCACGATGAACAAAAACTACCTTGAATAAAACAAAACACCTCCACGCTTTGTTTTGAGACCACGGCACAGAGTCGCTAAGGAGGGCAGCTTTTAAGAACAGGCGGGAATTAAGAACAGGAAGGGTATTAAGAGCAGGAAGGGTGTTCACCTCACATTAACAAGGAAAGAATGCCATAGGAGAGGGGAAAAAACTTATATTTCTGTGTATCAACATATTTACATCACGACAGCGTTTATTGCAGGTAATTTTAACGGTAATATATTTTTCGTGTTATGTTTTTTCGTTATGTATGAGTGTCTATGTATGGAGGTAGGTATTCATTATGTAGATGTATTATATGTGTAGGCATGTACCTATTTGTGTATATATATATGTGCATGACCAAACAGTACCCAGTAATCCATTCATCTTTCCATCCACCTATTCATCCATACATCTACACATACATACATACAGGCAACATACATACATACATACATTCAGAGAGACAGACAAACAAACACAAGAGGAAGAGAAAGGACAGGTAATCAGGGAATCAGACAGGAATAAAGTAAAATATTCATAATAAGCAATATTAGTAAAAACGGACAAACGCGTAAATCATCGTTCATTCTGCGTCAAGGATTGCGTTCATTGCCTTAATTAAAGAATGCCACGTGCCCGATAAATCACCTTTGTTACCTGTGTTCTCTCTTTCATCCTCCACAGAACTGACGCGCCACCTGCCTTTGTCCCAGGTGAGTGAGGCGTGAGAGAGGAGGAAAAAGAGGAGGAGGAGGAGGAGGAGGCGGAGGAGGAGGAGGAAGACCAGAAAAAATAGGTAATCGAAAAGGACAAAAAAGAGGAGAGGGGAGAAAGAAAAAGCAGGAGAGGGCGGAGGAGAGCGAGAAGGAATCGTAAGAGGAAGAGGAGTAAAAGATGAAAGACGGAGTTAGGAATCAGGAATCAGGAATCAGCAGTAATGGTTATGCACAGATCAGTAAAGGGAAGTTTTATGTCCCGGTTCAGCACCTCCTCCAACAACAACCAACAACAAGAGCAACAACAACAATAACGTTGAAAATTGCTGTAGAGTCGTAGATAGGTCGTATGTATATATACTCTCTCTCTCTCTCTCTCTCTCTCTCTCTCTCTCTCTCTCTCTCTCTCTCTCTCTCTCTCTCTCTCTGTCTCTCAATATGAGAGAGAGAGAGAGAGAGAGAGAGAGAGAGAGAGAGAGAGAGAGAGAGAGAGAGAGAGAGAGAGAGAGAGAGAGAGAGAGAGAGAGTAATCAATCACAATCACTATCTTTACTATGCTCCTCGTCATCCTAAACCTCTTCACCATCACCATCATCACTTTTACCAACGAGAGAAAATTGTCATCATCGCCACAACAACACAAGGCACATTTTGTCTCCTCTCAATACTTACCTCTGTCTCTGCCCGAAATTGACCGCTCTTTCGGCCACCTCTTTTGATTATTTTTAGGAGCAGCGAGTAGCGGGCTTTTTTTTATTATTATTGTTTCCTTTTTTATGTGTGCCCTTGAGCTGTCTCCTTTGTTGTAAAAAAAAAAAAATCTGCAGCCAGTAGTGAAGTTTTCCCGCTGGACATGAACCTTTCCCAACGTCCTCCACCTCTTTGCCTAATGTTAGCGTGTCCTCCATCATGCTCCGACAATGCTTTATATCATCTCTCCGTCTGGTTTTCGTAGCAATGCAATACCTAGTCATGATATACCCATTCATACCCACCTAAAAATCTGCCTCTAGAAATCGGAATCGTGTCTAAAACGCGTCTCCAAAGATTTAAAATTGGAACTTCTTTATCTTTCACTTTGAGTTTGTAATAATCAGAGAATGTATCCAGTAAATAATGACGAGACTATGCACCCCCTCCTCCCCCCTCCAAAACACACACACACACACACACACACACTATAGAGACGCATCATGTAATTTTGTCAGTCTGTAGGAAGTAAAATATAAAAAAAAACACCATTTCTTCTCCCATTCTATATCTGTTTTTCTGTATCTATCTATCTGCATATTTATCTCTATCTATCTGTATCTATCTTTCTATCTATCTATCATCTTTCTGCAACGCCACTGGGTACTAAAAAGAAGGAAGGAAGAGACATAGTCAGCCATCAAGGGCGCAATGTAACTTAGCAATAAACATACGAAGGAGCACTTTGATTGGACATAAAACGGAGAGTGGCTGGCGTACTGACAAGAGAAGAGATAGAGAATGGTGAACTTACGAGAGAAGAGATTGGCTGGCGGACTATATAAGAGAGAATATCTGGCGTACTAACAGAAGAGATAGAGAATGATTAGCTTACGAGAGAAGAGAATGGCTGACGCACTGTACAAGAGAGAATATCTGGCTTACTAACAAAAGTAGAGGGATAGAAGGGAGGGACAATCGAACTAACATAAGAAGAGAAAAGGGTCATAGAAGAAAAGATAGAGAATAGTGAACTAAGAAGAGAAGAGAGGGAAGAGAGAATAGAGTACTTAGAACAGAGGATAGCTTAATAACAACTGAAGACCGTACTGAGAATGGAAGGGAGAAAATAACGCACTAATAAAAGAAGAGGGAATAGCGTACTAAAAAAAAAGAGAGATAATAGAATACTAAGAATTGAGAATAGATAGCGTAATAACAAGAGAGAGAAGACTGTACCGAGAAGACAAGAGAGAAAATGCCGTGCCAACAAGAGGAAAGAGCTTACCTACTTACAAGAGAAAAAAAAAAACATCGTACTAACAAGAAGGAAGTGAAGACAGAATATCGTACCAAGAAAATGAAAGAGAAAACAATAGTGCAATAACAAAAGAAAGAGAACACAAAATATCGCACTAAGGAGAGAAAAGAGGAGGAGGAGGAGGAGGAGGAGCATTTGGAAGAACGAAAGAAAGGAAAGAAGGAAGAAATATTGAGAGAGAGGAAGAAAAGAGAAAAAAGGTGGAGGAAGGAAGGAAGGGAGGAGGAGAAAAATGACAGGAAAAAAAATATTAATAACAAGAAAATATCTCCTCCCGAAATTGACCTCTCTTTTTGGACACTCCTTTGACCTCTATTCAGGAGCAGTAAGTAGCGGGTTTTTTTTTAATATTTTTCTTTACGCCCTTGAACTGTCTCCTTAGCTTAAAAAAAAAAAGAATGGCGTACTAAATATAAAAAAACAAGAGAACATCGCATACCAAAAAAGAAGAGAGAGAAGAGAGAGAATGGCGTACTAACAAAAGAAGAGAAGAGAGACGAATAGCGTACCAAGAGGAGCAGAAGAGGAGCTCGATCAAGGTTCATGGACTAATACTGCGCCGCGGGGGGTGACACGGAGGAGAGGACGCCATGATTGGGCCAAGAAAAACAGCGATCACTGGAGCCTGCTTTAAGGGGCGTGTGGGAGGCGTGACGTCAGGCGGGACAATGGCCATGTTGTTGTTGTCGTTTATATAAAGTAAATTTAACCCTCTATCTTGGTCCTCATCTCTCTCTCTCTCTCTCTCTCTCTCTCTCTCTCTCTCTCTCTCTCTCTCTCAAAAATAGATGGATATTGATATTACTGCAGGAAAATGCGGAATAATGAATGGTGTTTTAATGATGCAAGATGAAACATTGTCATCATCATCACCATCATCATCATCATCATCATCACTACTACTACTACTACTAGGTACACATCTTCCACCACCATTACCACCATCACAACCACAACCACGACCACGAGGAAGAGGAGGAGGGGGAGGAGGAGGAGGAGGAGCATTTGGAAGAACGAAAGGAAGGAAAGAAAGAAGAAATATTGAAAGAGAGGAAGAAAAGAGAGAAAAAAGGTGGAGGAAGGACGGGAGGACGAGAAAAATAACAGGAAAAAGAAAAAAGAGAAAAAAAATGAGAACAATAAGAACAGGAAGAAGAAAAATATCAAGAAACGAGAGAAAGGAGGAGAGGGCAAAGAGAATAAGGAGCAGGAAGCAGCGGAGGAAGGGAAGAAAGGGGAGAGGGGGAGGAAGAGAAGCTTGATGTAAACTTTCCTTTCAGTGTTAGTTCATTTTGGCGGACACAGAGGGGGTGCAGAGGGGTGTGGGTGGGTGTGGGTGTGAGTGTGGGGAGGATGTGGGTGTGGTGTGGGCACGGGTGCTTGGTGAGGCGCGCACAATGTATGGGTGACAGGCAGCTTAGTTGTGGGGCGGCGCGGCGGGTTATGAGACAGAAGGGGAGGAGGAGGAGAAGGAGGAGGAGGTGAAGAAGAAGAAGAAGAAGAAGAAGAAGAAGAAGAAGAAGGGGGGCTGGTTTGGCGTGGTGAAAAGATTGAGGAGGAGGAGAAGTAGGATGTTTAATATTAGAAGAGAAGTAGTAGTAGAAGTATATACGTAGTAGTGACAGGTATTAATAGTAGTTTTACCCATAATAGTAGTAGTAGTAGTAGTAGTAGTAGTAGAAAACCCGTAATTGTAGTAGTATTGGTAGGGTAAATTGAAGGGACGAAGAAATAACAAAACTTACAAAAAACAGGTCATAAAAATTCTTCATTTCTCGACGAGGTTACCTGCTTTGGTGAGTGTTTTTGCTGATAAATAGATAAATAGATAGATCGA
Organism: Eriocheir sinensis; assembly: GCF_024679095.1. Lineage (NCBI taxonomy): Eukaryota > Metazoa > Arthropoda > Malacostraca > Decapoda > Varunidae > Eriocheir > Eriocheir sinensis. The sequence continues at coordinate 4,732,092 of NC_066559.1, read as the reverse complement.
TAGATGGATAATTAATGAGATTTTTCATTTTTCCTTTAGTGCATGAAGAAAATGTCGGCCAGTCAACAGGGGTGCAGGTGTATCAGACTGAGGGTGTGTGTGGGTGGGTTAGTGGATACGGGCAGTGTGTAAGGTGTTTGGGGGGGTTGGTGGAGTGCAGGGTGGCAGGGTGGCAGGGCAGGACAGGCCGGGCTATAGCGGAGTGATTGTGCTGATGCAGGGGAACCACACACGACCTTCCTTCTCGTGCTGACTTGCAATCTTTATCTAATATTTTTTTCTTTCTCTCTCTCTCTCTCTCTCTCTCTTCTATATATTTTTCCCCTTTTTTTCATTTTTGCTCTTCCGTTCTCTCCACCATTTTTGTTTAGTTTGTAATATTTTGTGGTCTCGCATATTGTATTTCGTGTTGTTGCAGTAACTTTAATTTTTACCTTTTCTTTAAACCTTTCCATTGTCACTCCCTTATTTAGTCTGTGTCTCTCATATGTTATTAAAGTATCACGAATCTTGAACGTTTTGTCCTTGATTATGTTTTTTTTCCCACCTCTACTCATTTATCTATCTATTCATCCATCCATCAGTCTCTCTATCTCTCTATCTATCTATATCTGTCTATCTATCTACCTATCTCTCTATCTATGTATCAGTCTGTGTATCTGCCTTGTCTGTCTACCTTTGGTTATCTATTTTAAATCTTTTTGTCGATCTATCTATCTATGAGTTTTATCTGTATCTTTCTGTATGTCAATGTTTACCTATCTATTTTTCTACATCTTTCTGTAAACATATCTTTTATATTTATTTGTCTATCCTTTATTCAAGCACCCTTCATATTTTCCTACTATTCTTTCTATATCTTTTTCCTATCTCTTCGCCTGGCATTCCATTTTTCTTCACCCGTTCTCCTGAGCCATTCGCGCAATTCTAATATTTTTAATTCTTCCGTGTGTCTTTTTATTTTCCTCCGCCTTCCTTTCTTCTCACTTTCTGTTCTTCCTGTACTTCATTTCTTTATTCTTCTCTCTTTGCTCTCTCTTTCGTTACATTCATGGATAAAAGGAATCAATGTGTTAGAGAGAGAGAGAGAGAGAGAGAGAGAAAGAGAGAGAGAGTTTGTGTGTGTGTTTGTGTGTGTCTTGGTAATGGATGAGCTTAGCATTCTGTGTACATTGGCTTAATACGAGTTTGCGTACAGGATAGAAGCGTGGGAAAATCACTCTCTCTCTCCAAAAAGCTACTTGCAACCTACTGAAAAACACCAAAGAAACAGTAACGTTGAACACTTGTGCGTGTGAGTAAACAACAGAAGTCAATTTCGGCAATCACTTGATGGCGATCTTAAAATGCTGTACAGCGTCTTAAGGCAGTTAATAAGCGACTCACTGATACTGAGGCTTTACCCTCCCCCCCATAGGCCACTGTCGGTACAGAAAGGTGAGTCCCATAGAATGATCCGAATTTCTAGAGGAAAATTATATAAAATGGATTGTCCCTTCAGATTGAAAAAAAGCTAATGTGACACCGATTTTTAGAAGAAAGACAAAAAACCAGGGTATTACAGGCCCATTAGTCTAAAAGCCACTCATTAATTGGGGACTCACAACATGGCTTCCGAAATAAAAGATCCCTATCAAATCTATTTTAACCTTTTTATACGACTCACTGTTTATGACGTAAAATCATCACTGGACGTAGTCTATCTTTCATTTTTGAGAAAGCGTGATAAAGCATCATAAATTAAATTAAAACAATAGTATTGATTGATCAGGTACTGGATCGGATCAAATTGGTGGTTGAGCAACAAACAACAAAGAATTGTGACGACGGATTTATCTCAGTGGGCGCCTGTCACACTTGTGGCGTCCTCTCAGGGCTCGATTCTCCGCGCGTGTTTTATTTACATCATTATCACAACGAAGGACTTTGGAACGAGGAATAAAAAGTTTGATTAATGCGGCGTTAATGTTTTAAAATACTTAATGGTTTTTCACGAATGTAGATCATCAACATTTATGATCGATGACACTTTGCGCACGAGGAACATCTCTCTCTCTCTCTCTCTCTCTGTGTGTGTGTGTGTGTGTGTGTGTGTGTGTGTGTGTGTGTGTGTGTGTGTGTCGTACCTTCGTTATAGCATTGCGTCTCCAGCTGGTTCTTGTCACATCACCTTTACGTCGACTCGTCTTCGCTGCCAAGACATCACGAGGTGGAGGAGGAGGAAGAGGAGGAGGAGGAGGAGGAGGAGGAAGACTAAAATCGAGAAAAAATTGGAAGCGGAATCACTGTAAACGTTTTCTCCTTCACAACACTAAACGAGACACCATCACCATCATCACCATCACTACACTCATCACCATCAAAGTGTCAGTAAGGTTCAGTCAGGACGAAGATGGTGAGGTAGGGAAGACACGCCAACCTTTTTCCTTTTTTTTTTAGTTCTTCGTCCTGATGTTCTCTCTGGTGATCTTCCTCCCGCCCTGCTTCCGGTTTTCTCTCTTCCCGCTTTCTTCTTCCCGTCGGTGGCCGTGAAGCGTGTTATGTCACCGTCTTCCTAAACTCGACCCCCATTTTCTTTTATAAGCTTACAGTCAATTACGTTTTCTTTCGTCCATTTATTTCTTCGAGGTTTGGTTTTCTTTATTGTTCTTATTTTTTTGTATTTTTTTACGTGTTCTTTTATTGTTATCAAGTGTTCTCTTTCCTCAGATTTATTTGTCTATCTTATTTTTTTTACGTATCTCCTATTTGCTTTTCCTCTTGTTCCTTTTCTTTATATTATTTTTTTAAACTTTCTGCATGATTTTTGGTTTTGTTATTCATGTTTTTTTTTTATTTACGTAAGGGAAGTTGTTTGTGTATGTACTATGCAATCTAAACGAGCATTACTTACTTGTTGTGTTATAGTTAATGAATGCGCTCAGTATGTCTATTTTTTTACTTTATTTTCTTAACAGTTTTTTTATGAGTTAACTTTTTCTTTGTTTTATTTCATCTTTCCTGTTATGGTTCTGTGATATTAGAACGGAGATAAGTAACAACGCGCTACGTCCTATTAGAAAATCAACAATAAACTTATCAATCAATCAATCAACATTAACAACACAACACAACAGACGAAACACCACAACAAAACACTTTCCAATCACGACACTGTGACGCAACACTTCCCAGTCACTGTACATTGCACCAGTCAACACGGAGCACAGAACAGATACAGACAGACAAACAGACAAACAAACGCAACACACGCATTGCAAAGATATGAGGGGGGGGGTGGGGGTGGGGAGGGACGACCCACATGCCCTTCTTTCCTTATTCCTTAGTCATTCCTCCTCTCGCAACACTCGTCATTGCTTTCCCTACTTCCAGAACACTCTTACTCTCTCCCTCATGCCCGCAACACTTCTTTCTCTCCCCTTCCTGCCGTCCCTCTGCCCGCAACACACGGCGCCTCACTGCTTGCGTCCCCTGGCAACACCAACACCAACACCCCTGCACTGCGCCAGCCATCCCAAGCAACACACAACACTAACACCACCGCTAACAACTCTTCAACACCATGTCGCCGCCAGTACCATCACAGTCAGGAGTTAATATTAATCATCATCATCATTATCATCACCACCATCATCATTGCTGGTTATATAACGTCACATCACTCTTTGTCATTTCGTCACTAGTATTGCATCATTATATCATGTACTACTCATCACCATCATCACTATCACCATCACTATCACCACTGGCTACCTAACACACACACACACACACACACACACACACATACACACACAGTCAGCTGGACCGTCGCACTACACACACACGAACACGATTGTGGAGTGACTGGCTGGCATGGAGGAGGAGGAGCAGGAGGAGGAGGAGGAGGAGGAAGAGGAGGAGGGAAAGTTAGCGGGAAGAAGCTAGGATAGGAAGTAGGGGAAAGGGGGGTAAAAAGAGTACGAGAAAGGGAAGGAAAAGGGAATGGAGTAGGAGTTGGAGGAGGAGGAGGAGGAGGAGGAGGAGGAGGAGGAGAAGGAGGAGGAGGAGAAGGAGAAAGAGGAGGAGGGAAATAGTGGAGTCAGTGGGTGTGGTTCTCTCCCTCCACCTAAGATCGTTCAAACTCACTCCACCACCACTACTACCACCACCACCATCGCCACCACCTCCTCCTCCACCACCACCATCCGTTCAATATCCTGCAGCTCCGCATTGCATTCCTTCTTCCTCGATCCTTCTCCTCCTCCACCTCCTCCTCCACCTCCTCCTCCTAAAGCCCCTCCACATAAGTATATTTTTTACTCACCTCTTATCTCTCTCACTCACTCCTTCCACTCCCTTTCTCCCCCCTCACCAACTTTTCCCTTCCACTCTCCCCAATCTTACAACCCCCCCCCATGCAGACTTGAGGTGGGGAGGAGGGAAGGGGGGAGGGAGATGAGGACGAAGAGAAACGAAGTAAAAAGAAAAATTCCCTTAAGTTTGAGCAAAAGCAGAAGTGGGGGAGAAAGGGGAGGGGATGGGGATGAAACTTTTATTAAGGGGGGATGTAAGGGAGGGTGAGGGGAGAGGAGAAGGAGGAAGAGGAGGAGTCGATGAAGTGGAGCAGGGAAAGGGGAAAAGGCAGGATGGTGGGTTTTACGAGGAGGGGAATTTGATAACGGCGCTCTTAAGTAAGGGGGAAGGTTGATAGGGAAGACAGAAGGGGTGGGGGTGAAGGGGGTAGCTAATGGAGGAGGGGGGAGGGGGGGCTGATAATGGAAGCAATGAGGGGGGGGGATTCTCTCTCTCTCTCTCTCTCTCTCTCTCTCTCTCTCTCTCTCTCTCTCTCTCTCTCTCTCTCTCTCTCTCTCTCTCTCTTACGTCAGGTTTTATGTGCACGATGTCTGGCTGGCGGTATTTTTTTTTTTTGTCTGTCTGTAAGTCTGCCTATCACTGTCTGTCTGTCTGTCTCATTTTTTGGTGTGGCTGAGTGTGTGTGTGTGTGTGTGTGTGTGTGTGTGTGTGTGTGTGTGTGTGTGTGTGTGTGTGTGTGTGTGTGTGTGTGTGTGTGTGTGTGTGTGTGTGTGTGTGTGTGTGTGTGTGTGTGTGTACCCCCATCAATGCACGCCTCGATGACTTATTTATGGCTACAGGTGTGACAGGTATGGGGCATCAGAAGCTTTCATGTCCACTCTCCTCCTCTCACCTCTATCCTTTCCCTTTCTCTCCTCCCATCCTTCTCTTTTTCTATCATTTTTACCCTTACATTTTCTTCCTTCCCTCTACCATATCACCCTAACGCTTTATCTCTTCCCCTCTACTCTCCCCTCTCCTTTCCCTTTCTTTTCTTCCTTCCCTCTCACTTTTTACCGTAACACTTTCTCCCTTCCCTCTCTACCTTCGTTAGCTTAACGTTTTATATATCCACCTCCTCCTTTCCCTCTTCTTTGTTTCCCTTTCTATATCCTTCTTCTTTTGTGTCCCTCTCCTCTTTCTCCCCTTTCTCTTTCCTACCATATCTGTTTCTCTCTTTCCTTCTCCCTCTCCCTCAATCTCTCCCGATTCTTCTCTCCTTCTTTTTCCATTCCCAACTCCAACACCTCATTCCTCTCTCCCTTTTCTTCTCCCTCATCCGTCCTTCTCTTTCCCCTTCCTTTTCCCTCCTACTCCTCTTCCCCTCCCTCTCTCCCCTTACCTACCTTGATTTGACTCACGACCAAGAAAACAAACACTTAAATCAAGACGAAGTAAAAGGAAAGCCAATATCAAGGAGTTAAAGAGAAAATAGTTCAACAAATGTTTTGGTGGGAAAAAAAACATACTTGAATAGTTAATAGATGTGAAGATAAATGGTTGGTGACGAAAGACAAAAGTGTAGAAAGAAGAAAAAAAGAAGATTGATGGTGTATAGAGGAGTTAGATGAGGAAGACTGGGAAGAGGTAGAAGAGTTGGCTGAAGAGTAGGAGTAAGAGGAGGAAAAGAAGAAGGGAAGGAAGAGGAAGAAGAGGAGTAGGAGTAATTTAACTACGAGACGACGCGTGGCAGTTGCACGAATTTCACCAAACACAATTAGAGAGAGAGAGAGAGAGAGAGAGAGAGAGAGAGAGAGAGAGAGAGAGAGAGAGAAACGAGCAATTCTCTTCATCACCAATGCAGATCAAGTCAATTGGACAACACACACACACACACACACACACACACACACACACACACACACACACACACACACACAGGTAGTTCAGTGGTTAGTGATTTCGAGATGTTCGAATCCCGGGCGGAACAGAGATGGATTGGTTGTTTTCGTTCACCCATACCGCTGTCCACCCACTGTTTGATAGATGGTAGGTGTCAGTCGGCGGTCGTGTCCTATCTTCAGTGTGTGTCTATGTAAGACCGTAATTCATAGTACAGTGGTTAGCACGCTATAGGATCACAACCGTGAAATCTGAGGTTTGATTCCCGGGGTGAGTTCAGACGGACTCGCAGTCTCCTTACACCTGTGCCGCTGTCCACTCACACTCGCTGGGCAGCGGGTATCAGTGTGGTGTTATGTCCCGCCCCCGTACCCGGGGTGTTGGTCTGGCACCGCCGACGGCGTGTCGCCCAAGGATGAAAACCTCAAGGCCTTCAGACCCGGGACACACTGGCTAGTAGCTCAGTCCAGGAAGATGGTAGGTGAATTATGCTCACACACACACACACACACACACACACACACACACACACACACACACACACACACACACACACACACACACACACATGTATATACATACAAACACTTGTTTATTAATTATATTTCTTGTAATGCCTATTAGTTAAATTACTTTGCACCTCCTCCTCCTCCTCCTCCTCCTCCTCCTCCACCTCATCATTTTGCTCCACTTCCTCCCTCGGTTATGAAAGCGAGAATTTCTCACAGTGTTACGCAAACTGCAGTAAACTGTCTGTATAACTTGCACATAAATTTGTAAATTAAAAATCTGTACATGGCTTTATTATATCTTGGGGAGGGAGCGATTAGAGAAGCTGAGAGTGACAGGTGAGAAGTGAGGAAAGAGTGATGAGTGGAGGAGGGGAAGGAAGGAGGGAAGTGAAAAAAAAAAATATATATATATATATATATATATATATATATATATATATATATATATATACATATATATATATATATCGAAAAGGTGGAGAAAAAGAGTACGACAATAGTGAAGAAAGGACGAAGGGAGGGAAGAAGAGAGGGAAGATGCTTTAGTTATTGGTGTTGCAAGGACTTTGATCTCTCATCACCTTCGTTTTTCGTATTAGTGTGTGTGTGTGTGTGTGTGTGTGTGTGTGTGTGTGTGTGTGTCTACCCCCGAGGGAGAAAGACAAACAGACAAACACACAACGGTCCAGAATATCGACCAGCTCCACACACACACACACACACACACACACACACACACGGCATTAAGTAATTCAGAGGAAAATGTGCCTTGCAGTGTATTACTCTTAATGACGCAACATTTCAGCGGATTGACGTCCATTTTCTGTTCCAGTTAACCTTCATTGGGGGACTATACCACTTCTCTCTCTCTCTCTCTCTCTCTCTCTCTCTCTCTCTCTCTCTCTCTCTCTCTCTCTCTCTGTAGTTTTTTGTTATCTGTTTCTTTAGCAAATATTTTCACACAAGTTTGTTTGTTGTTTTAGATCAGAGCTTCGGCAGCGGTATTTATGTTTCTGTAGGGATGGGCGAGGTAGTGGTGGTGCTGGAGTAATGGTAGGGGAGTGGTGGTGGAGTGGGTGGAGGAGTGGTGGTGGGGGAGTAGGATAGTGGTGGTGGTGGTGGAGTGGTGGTGAGCGAAGGCCAGTGTTGTCTAAAACCCTTTCTAACACCGATCCGATTTTCATTTATGCATCCCCCTCGCGGCCCATCGGAAACGTTCTGTACAGTATTAAGACTTTAAGACCTGTGTGTCTCCCTCCGCTGACTATCCAATGTGTGGTGACCTTGTATTTGAGAGAATGGTGACCCAGGGAGTGGTGTATCGTGTCTTTTTTGGTGAGGTGCGGCAGATATTTTGAAGATCCTTGGTGATGACGTGTTAGTTTATCAGTATTGACGTTGGTGTGTTATAGTGTAAATTATGTTGAGGTGTATGTGTGGGTGAAACATGATGAAGCAGGTGTGTGGGTGTAACTAGGGAAAATTTGCAGTTTCACCCAACCAACGATTCTCTTACGTGGTTCATGTTTTTCTGGTGATAGATGTAGTGATTTGCATGATTTTGTACCTCATTTCCGTCGCAAATGTTTACTTTTCGAGTTATGCCTCTTTTCAAGTTATGCCTATCCCCTGCCCTCAACGATCTTGGGGGACCTGTGGGAACTCGTTGTTTTTGGGTGGGGGAGCATGAAATCGAGTAATATGCATTTCAAATGAGGTCGAGAAATCAACAGAATCACATTAGAACACCAGTAACTATATAGTGTTGAGGTTGGTGTATTGGGTGTAACTTTGTGTGTGTATGTGTAAACGTCGCAAGAAAATAATAGTAAGGACGGCAGAACGGGTGTGGAGGAAGGGAATGGGCGCATGGGTATATATCAATGGGTGTAGCAATGAGGTGAGGGAGTAGATATGGGTGTAGGATTGGGTGTAAGATGAAATTACTGTTATGTGTTACCGCGTGTGTGGGAATGGGTGGAGGAGTGTAGCCGGGTGCGTGAGGATGTGTCAGCGTGGGTGTGTGGCAGCGGGTGAAGGGATAAAGTTATATTGTAGCGTTAGGCGGCAGGACGGGAACGGGCGGCGGTCACTCCCTCTCCGGTGCTGCCAAGGCAATAATAACTTCAAAGAGAGAGAGAGAGAGAGAGAGAGAGAGAGAGAGAGAGAGAGAGAGAGAGAGAGAGAGAGAGAGAGAGAGAGAGAGAGAGAGAGAGAGAGAGAGAGAGAGAGAGAGAGAGAGAGAGAGAGAGAGAGAGAGAGAGAGAGAGAGAGAGAGAGAGAGAGAGAGAGAGACGAAGTAATAACAGTTTCGTAATAGTTTTCTTACTTCTAATTTTTCGATGCCTATGCATATATCTACCTGTGTGTGTGTGTGTGTGTGTGTGTGTGTGTGTGTGTGTGTGTGTGTGTCTGCGCACACACACACACACACACACTCACACACACCACACACACACACACACACACACCAGTCTATGAGGTACCCCGCACACGGTCTGCAGCAGGGCCACCGCGAGCGCTTTAAAAGCATCTCTTAGGGGATTCTGAAAGCACGGCTGGGCAAGGCGCGGAGACAGACAGAAGCTTTCCTCCCTTAAACTCCCGTCCGTCACCGGCAGGGAGGGAGGAAGCGGAGGCGGAGGCGGGAGGTTGTGGATAAAGCAGGAGGACAAGAGAGTGGAGTGGCGGCTGAGCTATCGGCGGGAGTGAGGAAAGTGCTGGGAACCTCGCGAGACCACTGCTTAGCTGGGTGGTGGAGGTGGTGATGGGGCCTGCGAGTGGTGGGGTTTATGGTGTTGTGTGTAGTGACCCGTTGCAAGAGGGGGCGACACGGGGGATGAAAAACTGGAAGATAGATTGACGGAGAATCGTGTGGAATGGAGAAACTAGGTGCAGGGAAGAGGAATGAATGGAGAAAAAGATGAAGCACTGAGGGAGAAGTTAAGGCCGTGTGTCGAGGGGTGAGGTGTTTTGATTTCTCTGCCGTTGACGTTGGCCTTGTGATTTCTGTTCCCCTCTGTTATGCTGACGACAAGGGGCTGGCTGAAGGGGCTGAGGGATGCTGCGTAATACTGAGCAACACGTTTGGACATGTTCGTAATAGTTTGTCAGAATGTGTTATTGTTCTGCCTTCGAAATTTCTGTGTTGTCGTTTACATGTTCTTGATCGCGACAGGTTTTGGCAGTGAATTGTAACATAAAAGATCAGTTCGTTATTTAGTGACAATTCCAATCAGATTCGTCAACGTACAGATAATTTGTGTAACGTTGTATTACGATATGATTTCTTATTTACATAGCAGGGTGAAATAAATGCTAGACTGCTGTGATATGTTCCTGCTACCAAACATTCCTATTTAATATTTTCCCATTTCCTTAATTTTCCTTTTCATTCCCTGTTGTTCCTTGATTTCTCATTTCCCTTCCATATATATATATATATTGTTGTTAATGCTTTTCTTCCATTTCTCATATCCTCTTTCCTCTCCAGTGCTTGTTGTTGGTGGTGGTGGTGTTGGGGGGAGGGTGACGTTGCTGGTGTTGGTGGTGCCTGTAGTGGTGGTGGTGGAAGTAAGGGTTAAACTCCACCTTTAAGGAACAATTGTCTCCCTTGTCCCTCCACATTTTCAGCCCTCGCCCTTTCCTTTCCTTCCTTTCCGTGCTCGTTTCACTCTTCCTTTCCTCGTACTCTTCTTTCCTTCCTCCTTCAAGCTCCCCCTCTCTCGTTTCCTTTCCTCCCTTTCACCACCTATCGGCATTTCCTTTTCATCCTTTTTGTTTTCCTCTCACATTTATCTCAATCTTTCTTACCTCTTGCCTGCATAGATGCGCAATTATTCTCTCCTTTTCTTCCCGACCTATTTTTATTTCCATTTCCTCTTCCTCGATTTCTCTTTGTTTCTATTTCGTGTTCTCTATGTTCCTTCCTACCTGCACTATTTTCTTTTTGTTTTTTTTACCTGCCTTTTCTCCTCACTCTCCCTCACTCTTTTTTATCTCTGGTTTCTCTTCGCAATTTACACCTTTTATTTATTTGCTGTATATTCTCTGCTTTCATCCCCTTTACTCTCTCTACCACAGCTCACAATATTTCTTTTTCCTCTTCTCTCTCCTTCCTCTACTCCTAACTGGTTTCTTCCTTTATTTCTGTTTTATCCACTTTTCATTCTTTTCCCACTATGGTTACCGAACGACTATGGAATTTCCCTTTGTGCGCTCTCTCTCTCTCTCTCTCTCTCTCTCTCTCTCTCTCTCTCTCTCTCTCCTTTTCCTCATTTTTACTCGACAAGAACAAAGAAAACATGCAACTTTTAATGGGGAACTTCTCTGGGCTATCGGTTTACACACACACACACACACACACACACACACACACACACACACACACGATAGAAAATACTACTACACATGAGAGAGAGAGAGAGAGAGAGAGAGAGAGAGAGAGAGATTGCTTAGAGGTGAACTTTGGAATTCAGATTGAGAAAGAGGCTGTCAACACTTATTTTCTCTATCCCTCCTCCTCCTCCTCCTCCTCCTCCTCTTCCTCCTCTGTTATGAAAGGGAACCTAAATTGCAGCAGGTAAGTTTGCCAGAGTTTGCCCTAAAGATGAGGGTTGGGAAGGAAAACGTGATGTGCTCTCTGTGTGGTGTTTGGTAGTGTGTGTGTGTGTGTGTGTGTGTGTGTGGTAGTGAAGTTGATGGAGGGATGGAAACTTTTTGATACGTTGAAGAAAAAAATTGGTTGTCCGACTCTCTCTCTCTCTCTCTCTCTCTCTCTCTCTCTCTCTCTCTCTCTCTCTCTCTCTCTCTCTCTCTCTCTCTCTCTCTCTCTCTCTCTCGCAAGCTGATTTAGTCGTTTTATTAATTAACAGTAATATAAGAGTGACTACGCGTATCGTATGAATGTATTTCTATCTTAACTATTATTTATATTTACATTCATTATGCATTATTATTTTTTGGATTCGTCATATATGTTCTTTTGTTTTATTTGTGTCACTGGCAAAATTATGCAAATACGTTGATGTAAGTGTATGTATGTATATATGTATGTATGTATGTATGTACGTATGTATGTATAAATGTTTGTATGTATGTATGTATGTATGTATGTATGTATGTATAAATGTTTGTATGAAGCAAGCCATCAAGTCAGACTCCTTCCACACCCACACTCTCAACCTTAATATTCCCTCACTCACTCACCCACTCACTCACTCGCTCACTCACTCGCTCCCTTCCTCCTACCCTCCCTCCCTCCCTCACTCACTCACTCACTCTTCTTCAGTCACTCGCACATGTATGAAAGTCGCTTTTGAAGTCCTGATTGTCACGCTCTACATGTGACACCACACACACACACACACACACACAAACACACATGACGTATTGGATGATGATGTCTGACAGATTGTTACAAATGACAGTGTTTGTGATTTGTGTGTGTGTGTGTGTGTGTGTGCGCGCTAAACTTGATTTAAATAACTCTCTCTCTCTCTCTCTCTCTCTCTCTCTCTCTCTCTCTCTCTCTCTCTCTCTCTCTCTCTCTCTCTCTCTCTCAGCCATGAAGCCGCAGGGGGTCCACTTTTCCTGAGTCGCTATCTCTATCTTTTTTTTTCTCTATCTCACGCCTCATCAAATCCATGTACCGTTTAATCTCTTTTTTTTTTTTTTTTGGGGGGGGGGGCGGGTTTATCTTATATAATGTCTGTTAGTCTGCTGTCTGTGTTTCTGTCTGTGTCTGTGCCCGCTTCGTCCATTTTGATATTCATTTCCATAACTGTTTATATTTATTTATCTTACATTTGAATTTTTTTTGTTTGTTTGTTTCTCTGTGTCTGTCTGTCTGCCACTATCTGTCTGTGTTTCTGCTTTTGTCTGCCTTTCTGTATCTGTGTCCATATTTTCTAACTTATCTTCATTCCTATTTATCTATCTGTTTTGGTGCTCATTCTCCAACTTACCTATCTGTGTTTATGTATCCATCTATTCATCTTTCTTTTAAATCTGTCTGTCAGTTTATCTATCGCTCTATATGCCTGCGTGTTTGTTTGTCTATCTAGATCTATTGTCAGTTTTGTTAATTCTGTAATGCTATTTATCTGTCAGTCTGTCTCACTTTTTTTTAATCATCAGCCACTAAATATTTCTCACCAGCACGTATCATTTTTATTACTACTTTCACTAATAGCTTTTACTATTCACTTTTGCTATTTAATTCTGCTGTTTAATGTGCGCTTCAATTATAGAACTACGTATACTATTTGCTGTGTATTTATTTCTTTTTCCGAATGCCGAGACCCATACGCGAACACCTGTCTCAAATTGCGTAATCACCAGTCGTAGTATTTCTCACGTTATGTTATCCTTTGTATCATTATCTTTCAATCATCCTTCTTAGTACTATCTTTTTATCACAATCATTCTTATCACTGTCTCTATTACTGTCATTATTATCATTTTCTATCATCCTTTTATCCGTGTCTTTTTATTACTAGTTCTTAACGCTATCTTCTTTATCATTCACCCCTTAACCCTATCTTTTATCACTATCCTTCTTATCCCTATCTTTTTATCACTATCATTATCATTCTTATCATCTGTTTATCAGTATTCTTCTTTTCCCTATCTATTCCTATCTTGTCACTATCCTTATATCTGCCTTTAGTTTTCATTTGTATCACCTTATCTGCTAATCTGCCTCTCAAGCTGCTTAATCATTGGTGTACATATCTTTCACTTCACCTTATCTGCGTTATCTATTTCTTTCCCTTTTCGAAATCTATTGCGCTTTCTCTTTTTTTGGTTCATCTCTATCTGCTAATCTTTGTCAAGTTGCCTAAACATCAGTCTTCAGTCTCTCACTTCAACTTATCTGCTTTATCTTTACTTTTTTTTATGTGTTTTATATTTTACCCTTTTCGAAACCTAATGCACTTACTCTGCGACGGTCTGCCTTCTGTTTGCTTCTGTCATTTCCTCTCCTAATCTTCCAAATAAAGAGAAAATAATAAGTTAATATCCCTGTCATTTGTATTTTTTTTTGTTTAAGTGAAAAGCAGAAAATAAAAAATGGGGGAACTATTTGCTCATATTTCTTTCTCTCGTTCTTTTTAACTGTCGCAACATTAAGCAGATGGACCTAACGAGATACCATTTTGCCGGAGTTTTCCTTACATGAATTGCCGTTCTGAAACATATACTGTAATCATGTATTTTTCTATTCCTGGTGACTTGAATTTCCTCGTTCCTTTTCAAAATGTTACTAAACTTGCCTAACCTAACCTCACCTCACTAAGCATAACCGAACCTAACCTATTAACAACCCAGTTTCAAAGCACGTTATTCGTCATTTATATTTATTGTACCTCATGTATACTCTGCTTTCATACATATATTTTTTCATTCATTGTACGTTATATATACTCTTTCTTCATACATATACATTTGCATTTATTGTCTGTCTTAATATGTATACATTTTTTTTCTACAGCAAGGGAGACAGCTCAAGGGCAATCAAACAAAACAACAACAACAACAAAAAGTCCATTAAGCGTTGCTCCGATGAAAGGAAACAATAAGAGGCCAAAAGACAGGAAATATTGTACCTTATATACACTCAGTTTTCATACATAAACATTTTATTAATATTTTCCCCATCTAGCTAGTCTGACATATTCCTGCTAAGTATTTTGTTCGAGATCCATTACTGCCCTTCCCTTTTGACTTCATACTCGCCATTCATTTTCATTTATTGTCCCTTATATACTCTGTTTTCAGACGTATTAATTTTATTCATACTTTTCCCCTTCTAGTTAGCCTGAAATATTCTTGCTAAGTATTTTTGTCTGAGATCCATCACCGCCCTTCCCTTTTGACCTCTTACTCGCCATATATTTTCATTTATCGTCCCTTATATAATCTATTTTCAGACGTATTCATTTTATTCATATTTTCCCCTTCTAGCTAGTCTGTAATATTCCTGCTAAGTATTTTTGTCTGAGATCCATTACCGCCATTACCATTTCCTTTTGACTCATTACTCGCTGTACGTTTTTTTCCCTCTCGAAGATGGATTTCTCGTGTCGGGTGAGCAAAATCTAACTTTTCCTCCCCGGTGAACTGGAGAATGGCACAAAGGGAAGCCGGCCAACATGTCGCTTTCTTTTCCTTTCCTTTCTTTCTTTCGTCGTTATTTAAAATTCAAATCACATCCCTGCTCGCCGTCTCCCTTCCTGCTCTGCTCCCCTTTTCGCCACTTCCACGTTCTACATTTTCCTTCGTCTGTCACCACCTCTCTCTATTTAATCATTTTCTCGTTTTACTTTGTTTTTCGTTCTCCCTCCATTTCCTTGTGCCCCCCCTCCCCCCCTCCCCTCCTCTCTCCTCCTTCGATAGCTACACAGGTTCTCCTTCTCTTTCTCTTTTATTATCTGTGTTGTTCTCATTTGTACATCATACTGATTTTCTTTACTGACATTTCTGTATATTTATTTCTTACCTTTCCTCTCTCAAGCGATTCCTTCACTATATCCTCCTCCTGCTTGTATGTTAAATCTTGTTATACTTTTTTTTTCTTTCTCTTCCTTTCGTCTCCATCTTACATCATTATCTCCTTTTGTTTCTTCTATTTTCTTTCTCGTATTTTCGTTCGTTCGTCTCCCTTTACTCAACTTTTACTAATTTTTCCGTTCCATATTTTCTTTTTTCACATTTTGCATCTCTTATCTTCATATTTTCTCTCCTATTCTCTCATTATATTCCTCTTTCCTCATCCCTTTCCTCGCCTTTCATCTCCCTTCTCTGCCCTCCTCCCCCACTTCCATCCCTTCCTCTCCCCTCCCCTATTCCCTTCCCTGCTCTTTTACCTCTTCTCCCTTGCTCTCTTCTTCGCAGTCTTCCCTCCTCCTAATCCTTGGAAGAAGCCTTAGCAATGTTTCTCCTCCCGGGACCTAAAGCAGTATTATTCTTCCCTCCCGAGGCTTAAAGGCGAAAATAGGGCAGTTTTGAATATGTTCTTAACGGTACGGGAAGGGAAGGGAAGGGAAGGGATTAAATTTTTCTGTATAAGTAATTGTAATATATGTAAGTCGGGAAGGTGGCGTGTTATATTTTTTTGTCTATATTTAATGGGTTTTTATTTTTTTATTGTCATATTTTCTCTTTTTTTTCTTATTATAATTTGTTCGTTGTTGTTTTTGGTGGTCGAATTAGGGTTATAAGTTTTCTTTCATCTTGTTTTATTTTTATTTTATTTTATTGTTTTATTATTTCTTTCTTTCCTTCTGTCTTCTTTCTATCTTATTGAATTTGTGTCTTCCCCTCTTAATCTTTGTTTTCTTTTCTTTTTTTCTTCATTTTCTTCTGTCTCCGTTCTTTGCTTTTTTCTTTCTTTCTTTCTTACTTTTTTTATTTTCCTTCCTTCCTTCATTTTTATTCTCTTTTCTCCTCTTTCTCTCTTTCCTTCTTCCTCTATCTTTTCTGTTACTTCTTTCTTTTTTTTCTTTTTTTCTGTTTTTTCTTTCTTTATCTTTCTGTTTTTTCTTTCTTTCTTTATCTTTCTGTTTCTTCTTTCTTTCTTTATCTTTCTGTTTCTTCTTTCTTTCTTAATCTTTCTGTTTCTTCTTTCTTTCTTAATCTTTCTGTTTCTTCTTTCTTTCTTAATCTTTCTGTTTCTTCTTTCTTTCTTAATCTTTCTGTTTCTTCTTTCTTTCTTAATCTTTCTGTTTCTTCTTTCTTTCTTAATCTTTCTGTTTTTTCTTTTTTTCTTAATCTTTCTGTTTCTTCTTTCTTTCTTTATCTTTCTGTTTCTTCTTTCTTTCTATCTTTCTGTGTCTTCATTCTTCCCTTCTTTTTCCTTTCCGTTCTCCCTTTCAAGACGAACACCATTTTTTATTTATTTTTTTATTCCTTGTTGATATTTTTAAAAGCACTCACTGTCTTTCTCTCTCTTTTAGCAGAAAATGTGTTCCCTGCTTCACAGTTCTCACCTTTCCATTGTATTCTTTAAAATGATTTTGTTTTCCTTGTTCATATATAAGATTTTCGTTTGCTTTAAATTCAGCGGCTTTCTTCTCTCTCTCTCTCTCTCTCTCTCTCTCTCTCTCTCTCTCTCTCTCTCTCTCTCTCTCTCTCTCTCTCTCTCTCTCTCTCTCTCTCTCTCTCTCTCTCTCTCTCTCTCTCTCTCTCTCTCTCTCTCTCTCTCACACACCTGCTTCACGTCAAGTTTTATCTGATTTGTGCTGAGAGAGAGAGAAAGATGACACGAACCTAAAGAATGTCTGGCTCTTGTGTGAAATAAGGCATCTCTCTCTCTCTCTCTCTCTCTCTCTCTCTCTCTCTCTCTCTCTCTCTCTCTCTCTCTCTCTCTCTCTCTCTCTCTCTCTCTCTCTCTCTCTCTCTCTCTCTCTCTCTCTCCTCTATCATTTCCATTCTCTCCTCCCAACCTTCACAGTACTCTCTCTTCCTTCAGTTCCTCCTCTTCATCCAGTTTCTCCATCCCTTCCTTTCCATACCTTCCACTCCTCTTCCATAATATAAAAGACATCTCCCCTTTCGCCCGTACAGTGTCACCTTCATATTCTTTGGCTGCCTCGCCTCTGTAAACAATCGCGTGTCACACCTCAGGAAACACGAAGAAAGAGTCGTATTGGAACCTCTAGGATGCAGTCTGTAGAGGGTTTAGTAGTAGGAGGAGGAGTAGGTTAGGTGTATAGAGAAGACTCGTTGTTGTTGTTGTTGGTGGTGGTGGTGGTGTTGGTGATGGTGGTGGTGTGTTTGGGTTAAAGAAGAGTGTTTTCCTTCCAGCTATTTCTTGTCCTTAAATCAGTGTGTCTTATCTTTTTTTTTTTTTTTTTCGTTTTCTGGCTTTTTCTTTGCGCTTTGTCGAGTTTTTTTTTCATTACCGGCCTTGAGAGAAGAAAAATGTGTTTGTCTGTTGTGATAATGGGAAAGAAAAAGCGTGGAAAGTGTTGCAGGGATACTTAATAGTGTGTGTGTTTGTGTGTATGTGTGTGTGTGTGTGTGTAGGTGGTCGAGGTTAATTAACGGCCGAGGACGGTGGGAGGGTGAATGGTATCTGGGAAAAGGTGAGGAGGCGACACACACACACACACACACACACACACACACACACACACACACACACACACACACACACACACACACACACACACACACACACACACACACACACACACACACACACACACACACACACACACACACACACACGTTTCTTCTTCCCTCACTTTCATCTTCCATTCCTTTTTTGTCCCTCGTTTTACATCCTCTCCTCTTTTTCCTTCTCTCTCTCTCTTCCTTCCTCCTCCTCCTTTCCTTCTATTCACTCCCATGCACACCCACGTCAGGAAGGGAATGGAGAGCGAGAGAGAGAGACAGAGAGATAAGAGGAATCGGAGGTAAGAGGGTGGATTTGGGGGAGATACGAGTGAGAGAGTGACACGAAAGAAAATATGAGAGAGAGAGAGAGAGAGAGAGAGGCATATAAACTTGTCAGAAACGAAAGTAATGGACAAAATCCACGTAATATACATAAGTTCAAGGGACCGAAGCGAGGCGAAGCAGGAGGAGGAGGAGGAGAGAGAGAAAAAAAATGTATAGTCGATAGGAATAAGAAAAACGATAAACAAAGACCAAACATGAGAGGATATAAGAAAATTAAGAAACGTTCACTCTAATTTTAGGAAACTTCAAGAATTTTTCATAATCGGTAACGGTAATTTTTTTCACCTCCTGACAATGATGTTGATACTACTACTACTACTACTACTACTACTAATAATAATAATAATAATAACAACAGGGAAAAAGAAATATAATAGTACGCTTTCTTTCCTTAACATTTCCCACTTTCTAATACCTTTCCTCACACACTAATAGAATCACCAGTCCACCCAGCAAACAAGACAGCCAGCAAGTGAGCCAAGTGAATAGGGAAGCACACCTGATAACCTCCCTTCGCAAGTGTTCCTATTAGCGCCGATACAGCATGCCCGAGCCTTGTAACCTGTCCAGCCTGATTTACCGGGGGAGAAGCAGCGGAAGGAGAAGGGGGAAAGAGAGGGAAGGTGGGACGAACGGAGGAGAGGTGTATCTTAATTAAGAGTAAGACCTAGAAGACGAAAGAAGCATAAAATAATGAAGAAATATAAACAGACGAAGAGGGGAGGAGGTAGGTTGGAAGGGGGAGAAAACAGCGGAGAGGAGGTAGAAAGTGGAGGGAAGAGGTGTATCAGAATAAGAGTATGTAGGAATGTGAAGAAGACGAAAGAAACATAAAACAAGTAAGAAAAACTATAGACCAGGATTTCCCAACCGGCGGAGGATATGGTGGTGGGTCGTGAATTGCATGAAACGGCTCGGGAGAATGATTTTAATAGCATATCGGTTCGAGGTTGTTTTCTATATTCTAATTCTGGTGTTGGTGCTGTGTGCTTCTGTTTGTGAGTGTTGGGAGGGAACATCAGGGCATCTTTCAAGGGCACGTCAGGGCCGGGTATATTTGAAAACTGGTGAGTCAAAAAAGTGTAAAACAAACTGCTGATATTAGACTTAGAGGGTCACGAGTGCAAATACATTGGGAACCACAGATATAGACGGAGGAAGCAAGGGAGAAGAAAGGAAAGGAGAGAGGTTGGATAGAGGAAGGCAGAGAGAGGAGGAGGTGTATAAGAAAACGAAGGAATAGGGAGACGAAAGAAACATCAAACAAGCAAGAAGAAATATGGATGGAGGAAGGAGGGAAGCAGGGAGTGAGAGGGAGTGAAAGAAACAGGTGGGTGGGTACATGATGGGTGTGTCTGTGTCGATCTGTTAGTGTGCCTTGAGGTGGGTGGAGAGACCTTGAGGGGGCGGGAAATTTACGTGTGTGTGTGTGTGTGTGTGTGTGTGTGTGTGTGTGTGTGTGTGTGTGTGGCAGAAGACAATGAAGCTCTTAGCTGTATTAGACTTGAAGCAGACTTTCCTCCCCTACCCCTTCCCCCGTTTCTTCCTTCTTTTTCTTCTCCTTTCCTTAGTCTCCTCTCTCTCTCTCTCTCTCTCTCTCTCTCTCTCTCTCTCTCTCTCTCTCTCTCTCTCTCTCTCTCTCTCTCTCTCTCTCTCTCTCTCTCTCTCTCTCTCTCTCTCTCTCTCTCTCTCATTCATTACTTCTTTTCCTTTCGTCCTTATGTCCACCCATCCTCTAATTATTTCATCCCTTCCTCTCATTCTTTTCCCGCACGAATATTTTTAGTGGTAATAGTAGTAGTAGTAGTAGTAGTAGTGGAAGTGGTAGTAGTTAGTGGTAGTACAAATAGTTACACTGAAACATAATGGTAGTATCGAGGAAATAATGGGAAAGAATGGTTTGATAATAATGGTAGTTTTGGCGATTGTCTGGTGGGGAGGGAAAGTCGAGGATGGTAGCGAGAGGAGTGGTAGCAATAATAGTAATGGCTGTTGAGGGTGGTGGTGATGGTGATGATGGTGGTGTGGGTAGTGGTCGTGTGATTGGCTGGTGGGGGTGATGCAGTGGTGGTGGTGGTGGGGTGGTCGTGGCTATGGTGGTAGGGGGGGTGGAAGCATAAGCATTAAAGCAACAAATCAAAGTGACATATATGATTGATTGATGAAGGAGGAGGAGGAGGAGGAGGAGGAGGAGGGGAAAAGGGAAAAGAAGGAGGAGAAGAAAAAGAAGGAGAAGGATAAAAAAGATGTAGAAGATGAAGAAGTACAAGAAGAAGATGGAGAAGATGAAGAAGATGTAGAAAAAGATGATGATGAAGAAGAAAAAGAAAAAAAAGAGGAAGAAAAAGTACAAGACAACAATAACAAAATGAACCATAAAGAGAAACCAACTCGTACACACATGAAAAAAAAACAAAAAAAAAACGAATAAAGAGTCAAAATATTAAAAGCCCACTCGAGGCGCCGCAAAAAGGTGATCACGTCATCTCAACTCATTCCATTAAGGTGAGGTGGCGGGGCAGGGACAGGTGTGTTTTTGCAATTAGCACCTGGCTGTCAAAGCACTTGTCACCCCTCACCTGTCGTGGAGGAAAAGGAGGAGGTATTGAGGGAAGGAGAGAGAAGGGAGAAAGGGAGAGATGGAGGTGTTAGCGAGGTATGAAGGAGGAGGAGGAGAAAAAAAAGAGGAGAAGAAGAAAAAGAAGAAAAAGAAGAAGAAGAAGAAGAAGAAAAAGAAGAAGAAGAAGAACACTCACTCTGATTGCATTTCTCGACCGTCGCTTTTAGTTGACCAGATATGTGTGTGTGTGTATGTGTGTGTGTGTGTGTGTGTGTGTGTGTGTGTGTGTGTGTGTTACCGATGACATGGTGATATTTCCCAACTTTTTTTCTCTCTTCTCTCTATTTCTTCCTTTGACTCCCTCCTCCATCATTCTCTCTCCACTCCCCTTCTCTCTCCCCCCTCCTCCATTAATTCATCCTTGTCCTTCCTCCCCTTCCTCCTCCTCCCCTCCCCTCATCATTCCCTCTTCACCTTTTTCCCTCCAAGACATTCCATCTTTGTTTTCTATTTTTTTCTCGTTCTCTCTCAGCAACCCAACATTAGAGAGAGAGAGAGAGAGAGAGAGAGAGAATATTAGTCTTCATCTCCGTCTGGGAGAGGAGGAGGGAGAGGAAAAAAGAGGAGGAGGAGGAGGAGGAGGAGGAGGAGGAGGAGGAGGCCACATAATCAGACAGGAGAAGAAGGATATACGTAACAGGAAACAAACAAACAAACAAACAAACGATTATGAAGAAGTTAAGGAGCAAAAGAAAAGGAAAAAAAAAGACATAAAACAAGAATATTTACGAAGGAGCAAGAAGGAGAAGGAAAACCTAAAGAAAATGGCAAAATGTTTATCAGATAAGGAAAGGGACAGTGAAGAAAGTGTTTGTGAAATAAAAGGAGGAGACATAAGCTTGAATGTGTAAGACTGAACAGAGAAGAGAAAAGAAAGACACGCGCTAAAATGATACAGTGAACAATGGAAGATAGGAAACTTTACGAAGGAGGAGCAGGAAGATGAAAAATAAGAAGTTAAGATAAGCGAAGCAATATAAGAACAAAGAACTCACTGAAGAAACAGAATAAGAAGAAGGAAGAAGTGATTAAAGAAATACAATGGAAGAAAGAGAAGATGAAGAAGAAAAAGGGTAATAATAAGAAGAAGGAAGAAGAAGAAAATGAAGAAGAAAAAAGAATAAAGAGAAAATGAAAAAAAAATGTAATATGAGAAAAAGGAGGAGGAAGCGAAAAATAACAAAAACAAATGACAAAAAGTAAGAAGACAAAGAAGAGAGAGAAAATATGAGGACAAAGAGGAAGTGTAGGAGGAGTATACTATTTCCTGAAGGCAAAGAACACAATTTTTCGCGTCTCCGGGTCTTCGGGAAGGAAGTCTTGACCTCGTCGTGCGCTGGTCCATTAAACTTGACCGCCGCCTCGACACTTACCGAAAAAAGAAAAAAAAGGAAAGAAAAGAAAACGACGAAGGAGAGAAAAGAAAAGAAAACCCACCAACAATAACAACGATGACTACTACTACTACTACTACTACTACTACTACTACTACTACCACTACTACTACTACTATTACAACTCTTACTTATTCACAACTGAGGAATGAAATGCAATAAGGAGAAAGAGGAGGAAGAAGAAAGGAAAGAAAGAAGATGAAGAATAAGAAGATGAATAATAATAATAATAATAATAATAATAATAATAATAATAATAAGAAGAAGAAGAAGAAGAAGAAGACTGACGAAGAAGAAGAAGAAGACTGTGACGAAGAAGAAGAAAAAGAAAAGAAGACGAAGAAAAGAAGACGAAGAAAAGAAGACGAAGAAAAGAAGACGAAGAAATTAAAACGAAGATAGACGAAGAAGAAGAGGAGGAAGAAGAAGAAAAACAATAAGAGGAAGAAGAAGAAGAGGAAGAAGAGGAAAAAAAGGAGAAAAAGAAGAAGAAAAAGGAGAAAAAAAGGATTAGAACAAGTGACAGTTACTTTTCCTTCCTGCTCCTAACCTCATTTTTATCTTTTTCATTTTCGTTCCTTTCCGCGAGTCAAGTGAAGAAGAGGAAGCAGAAGAAGTGGAGAAAAAGAAGAAGGATTAAAACGGAGACAATTACTTTTCCTTCCTCCTAACCTTCTCACTTCTCTCTCCTGCGTTTTCGTTTTCGTTTTCGTGTCCGCGAGTCTTGTGTAGGAGGCGGCGTCGAGGGGGTGACTTCGGCGTTCCCCGGCCAGCCAAACATCGGCTCCATTAGGGTCGCTTCCGCCACTAAATAGCGCGTCATTATCGGCCCTTTGTCCCGGCGAGAGTGAGGCGAGTCAGGCGCAGACATCAGCAAGACCGAAAAGAGGTCGTGTTTTTCTTCATATATTTTATGTTTGTTATTTTTTCTTGCACGTTTTTTGTCAGATAACTCATTTTGTTGTTACTGTTATTACTGCTGCACTTTGTTACTACTACTACTACTACTACTACTACTACTACTACTACTACTACCACTACTACTACTTTCGCTATCTTCATTACCTTTACCATCACCACCAACATCACCACCAACAAAAACAGCATAGCAAACAACTTTATAGCAACAATGTCAGTCATTTATTTCATATCAGCCAGTTAGCCCGAACAGACTGACTGACTGACTGACTGGCTGGTTGGGTGACTGACTGACTGACTGACTGAATGACTGACTGGTTGGGTGACTGACTGACTGACTGACTGACTGACTGGATGGCTTGCGTCTAGGGTAAACACAGAGTAAGGCATGCAAGCTGTTCTCAAGCCTTCCACACCTGCTGCCTGTTTCTGCTCGGCTCACGTCTCTTTCTTTACTTTTCTCCTTCTGTTGCCATGGGTCTTTCTTTCTTTGTCTTTCCTTCACCCTTTTTCGTTTTGTTTCGACCTGTGTTCACCTTTCATTGTCTTTCTCTTGTTTTTTTTCAACCACCCTTCTCTATCAGTATACCTAACAAACTACATACATGCCTATCTATTTATCTACCTTATTCAGTTAATTACATACCTATCTATCCATATCTTTAACCATCTATCTACCTATATGTCTATCTGCCTATCTATATCTACCTCAATCTGTCTATCTATCTGTCTGTCTCTTAGTCACTTCCTCCTCCCTCCTATGGCTCTTCTCACCTCTCGCCATATGTTTCTTTTTTCTCGTTGTCTATATTTAACATCCTATTTTTACCTTCTCATCCTTTCCTTGTCCTTCACCCATACACTCCCTTTGGTCTACTTATCCGGGTTGCTATTTTTTTTTTGTTCCTCCTCCCTCTTCATTACCTCCTCTAGTTTCCACTCCTCTGCCCTCCACTCCTTCCGCGCCCTTCACCCAAACTTTCTTCGCTCTGTTTCTCCTCCGTTGATTTTTCTTCCCCTCCCCCTTAACTATTTCCTCTTCTACCTTCCTTTTATTCCCTCTTTGCCCTTCACCCAAATTGCTCCTTCACTCTCTTTCTTCGTTATTTTTTTCTATTCTTTTCACATCATTTATTTATTCTCTCCGCATACCTTTCTTCCCCCTTGCCATCTCGCTTAGTTTCCTTCTCCCCTCGACTCTCTCCTCCGTTACACTCATTGTTTGTTTTTCTTTACGTCTCAAGGACAGGAAAGTGTTTTGAGAAGTTATTGAACACCACGTAAAGTTTTTTTTTTATATATATGCGACTCTTGCTTGGGTGTTTCCTTGCTGCTGAGAGAGAGAGAGAGAGAGAGAGAGAGAGAGAGAGAGAGAGAGAGAGAGAGAGAGAGAGAGAGAGAGAGAGCATTATATATCATCTTCATCCATTTTCTTTATCCTGTTCATCATCAGTTTCTTTCGTTTTCCTTGTCATCTTCCCATTTTCTTCTTACACGGGTCATTTTTTGCAGCATTCACAGGGCAAGGGTGGTGAGGCCAGGAAGGGGCAGAGGCTAGACAAGGAGCAAATGGAAAGGGGGGAAGTTGGGTCTAGGAAAGGGGTGAGGGGAGGAAGGGATTGGGTTGAGAAAAAGGGTGAGGGGAGGAAGTGGATGAGGAAATGAGGGGGAGTAGGAGAGGAAGGGAGGAAGGGGATGAGGAGAAGTGGGTAAGGGAAAGAGGAGTAGGAGAGGAAGGGAGTTAGGGGATGAGGGGAGCAAGGGGACTCCACTATAAAAATCAGCTTCCCATGTTCCTTTTAGTTTTATCCCCCGTATAAATGACTACACCGTTGACTACAGCAAATTTCCGAGAAGATAATAATGAGATCGTGAGGGAAGGAAAGGGATAGGAAAAGGAAGGGAAGATTAGGTTAAGTTAGGAAAGGAAAGGAAAGGGAAAATGAGGGAAAGAAAGGAAGGGAAGGAGAGAAAGGGAAGGGAAGGGAAGGGAAGGGAAAGGAAAAGGAAGGGAGGATTAGGTTAAGTTAGGAAAGGAAAGGAAGGGAAGGGAAGGAGAGGAAGGGATGGGAAGGGTGAGGGAAGGAAAGGGCATTGAAGGGATGATAATTAAGGGTAAGGGAAAAGGAATAAATGAGGGACGGAAAGGAAGAGGTTTGGAAATTGGAAGGAAAATAAGGGATGGAATTTTGGTAGCGAAAGGAAAAAGAGAGTAGATTACACGAGTGGATGAAACAGAAAAGGAAGTAGAGGAGGAGGTAGCATTAGCTTACAGGAAGACATGTTAAAAAGGCCATCATGAAAAAAATATGTAAAGTTTTCCAGTGTTTTTCTGAAGTATTTTTTATTAGTTAACATTATTGTGACCTGAGAGAGAGAGAGAGAGACGAGAGACGAGAGAGACGAGAGACGAGAGAGAGAATTTGACACACTAAGCAAACTGCCAATAAACAAACCTAATGATCCGCAGAGGTCGTCAACCCTTCTCTCCGCAATTACCTGGAGAGAGAAAATGACGAAATATTAGTATTCATGTAAACTTTGACTCATCGCATTTACCTTTAACAAACACCTGAGCTTTGGGGGAGGTAACAAATCATGCAGGTAATTTTCTGACTGAGTGGGAAGCAGGTAACTATGGATGCTCTTTCTGCTGGTGTATGACGTTGTTAAGTGTAGGAAATTAAAGTCTTTGTGAACTTTTTTTTATAAATAGAACAGACACGTTTTAAGGGATATTCTGCTAGATAACTGGCCATGTTACTTTTCTCACACACACACATATAGAGGGCAGCACTACACTCACTGATCTCTCTGTCAGGAGCTGGTAACTTAACTCCACTTATAAGGATCAGTAAGTAAAGTGGAGCCTTCCCTTATTTTTACAGGAGGAAGTTAAAAAAATAAAAATAGATAAATAAAAAGGCCCACTAGTATTGATCCCCCAAATAATGTATAATAGAAGAATTTGGATGTCTCTCATTGATAAGATTCTACAGACAGTTAGTTCTTTTTCTTCATCTTCCCTTTTTTTTCAATTTCTCATTTATATGTCCTCCTTTTTCTTGCCTTACCTCTCCTTTACAACCTTTTCTCACCTTATTCTTTTGTTTTGGTTCCCTTCATCCTTTTTTCATTTCTTCACTTTCTCCCTTTTCCATGCCGTAAGTCTTCCACACGAAATTCCTTCACCCATTCATTCCTTTGTATAAGTTAATTTACTCTCTTGTCTCCCCCTTTTCTAAGTTCCTCCCTTCATCTCCTTTTATTATCCTCTGTGTCCTATTTCTCATTCATTTATGCCCTCATTTCTCTGTATCTGTTATTGGTTCATTTAATTATCTCCCCTTATCTCAATTCCTCCCTTATATTACCTCCGATATTTTGCTTTACTTTTCCTATCTGTCATTCCTTCACTCCTTCATTCCTTTGTATTGCTTGGTGCATTCATCTACATCCTCCCTTCATCTACCCTTATTTCTTCTCTTATACTTTCTCCCTTTTCTCCCCTTACAGCTCCTCTTTATTCCTTCATCTTTCTACTATTTGTAACTGCCTCGTCACGCTTCCTATTTTCTTCTCCATCCTCAAACCTAATTCTGCTTTCTCCTCTTCGTTCCCTTCCTCCTCTTCCTCTTCTTCTTCCTCCCCCTAAAGGTTGAGGTGGAATGAATGAAAAAGTCTCCTCCTCTTTCCCTTCCTCCTCCTCCTCTTCTTCCTCCTCCCTCTAAAAGTTGAGTGGAATGAATGAAAAATATCTCAGTTTTGACCAAAAGTTTCACGCTGCATCAAGTGTCACGATCCAATTAAAACAAAACTGGTACTCAACTTTTTTTATATTTTCCTTCTTTTTCTCATAATTTCACCACTACAGCTAATCTTCCTTTTCCTCTATTCGTCGGGCAGGTAGATCAGTATCGTTACCTGGCGAGGGGCGGCTTCTAATTACTGTGTGTTAGGGCAGGTGAGGGAGGCAAAATTAAAACCAGGCGTTCCGAAATTGCCCAACCTACCTGACAGGATGTAGGCCCGCAAAGGTGTGTTGTTAGAGAGAGAGAGAGAGAGAGAGAGAGAGTATATTTTTTGTATTCGAAAATTTGTTTGATAAAAAAAGATGAAAATGAATATTATAGTGTTTGTGTTTATAGGAGCGTGAAACGAGTGTGTGTGTGTGTGTGTGTGTGTGTGTGTGTGTGTGTGTGTGTGTGTTCGTATTTTTTGTATGTCAGACTCTTGGCGACATGATATTAAGGAAGGATCAAAGAAAAGAAGGAAAAATAAAAGAGGATTCATGAGGAAAAATTACAAAGAGGAGAGTCAGTGGAAGGGATGAGAATAGGAAGAGAAAGGTTGAAGTATTTGGGTCGGGGCTGAGGAATAGGAAACAGGGAAA
Source organism: Eriocheir sinensis (assembly GCF_024679095.1). Lineage (NCBI taxonomy): Eukaryota > Metazoa > Arthropoda > Malacostraca > Decapoda > Varunidae > Eriocheir > Eriocheir sinensis. The sequence goes on along the minus strand of NC_066559.1, from coordinate 4,704,609 downwards.
TTTTAAAGGGAAACTGTGGGGCCCATCAAAAAGGATAAAATATGTGAAAGAGTGTGAAATGAGAGAGACTTATATTGTCCCTCTAAGTTTTCTTGTAACACTCATCTTTCCTTTTTTTTCTCTTTCTTTTCTTGTATTCCTTTTTTCTTCTTTATTTTTTCTCCTTTTTTTCCTCCCTATGTCACACCTACTTCATTTCATTCCTTTATCTCCTTTTCTTCACCTCTACACATCTCTGACCCCTTCCTTCTACTATTTGTCTCTCTCTTTCTGTCTATACATCTATCTAACTATCTATCTTTCTATCTATCTATCCATTTTTATCCTAGCTATGTTTATTTCTAAGCAATAACATTTTTTTTTACTTGAAGGAATACTGTTAAAATACAATACCTTTTCACGCGGAACGCAATATTCTCTCTCGCTTAATTGTCTGTCGTCGTTAAAGTAAAATAATGAATAAGTATAAAAAAGTGAAAAAAAAAAATTGGCAAGCAAAACAAATGTAAACAGGCCGCCGCTGACGCCACCGCTCTGCGCAACACTTGACGCTTAGCCGGGAAAGACTGACGATGAAGTCTGTTCTTTTAGGTTTTGCCAAGAGGAGAGAGACATAAGCAAACCAGCGTGAGGGATGAGCTCAGTGCGTCGGTCAACGGCACGGGGGGAGGTTGTTGACGCTGCACCAGACACGGGGTCGTTGCTCTACTGACGGAGTGGGGGGAGGGGGGCAGAGAGAGATTAAGCCCTGTACAATTAACTTTACTGGTGAGGTAGGAAACGAAAGGCAGGTCAGAGGAGAGAAATGGAGGGAGACGAAAGTGGAGCAAATGTAAGATAGAAAATAGGAGAGCAGTAAGGAACAGAAAAAGGGAAGGATGAGAGGTAGTAGAAAGAAACTAGATAAAGTTATAGGAATGAAGTGAGGAGGATAGAAGGAATATTAGAATAAAGGAGGAGTGCAGGAAAGTAGATGAATTGAAAAGGGTGAAACGAGGCCAATGAAAAGAATAAAGTGGGTGAAAAAGTGATATAGACGGAAAAAGTGGGATGAAGAAAAAGGGGAGTGGGAGTGACAGATAATGGAAGGAATTGTAGGATGACAGGAAAGGGATGAAGATGAGGGAAGGGGTGAACGGGGAAAGAGAAAAAGTGGAAGGAATGAAAGAAAAATGGTGAAGGTGGAGAAGAGAACGATAGGTAAAGCCGAAGGACCGTAGTAGAAGGGCAGTGTTGATGGTAGTGAGAGAGGGTAGAGAGAAGAGGGACAGCTGAGAGAAGGAATGCAGGTAGAGGAGGAGGAGTAGGAAGAAGAGGAGGTAGATGCACAGGTAGGAAGAAGGAAGGAGGGAAGGTTTACCATGTTGGCCGTCACGCCACGAGTCACCTGCTTCCAATTAGGCCGGCCAGGTAGGTGGGTGAGAGGGCTTGTTGGAATGACACTACCTTTCCTGCTTCCCTTCCTTGCCTTCCCTTTGCTCCCTTCCTTACCCTTCGTGTCTCCCTTCCATCTCTTCTGCTTACCTTCCCTCCCTTCCTCTACCTGCCTCATAGCCTACCTGGCTCTGTATCTACTTTTGCTCTTCTCTCTATCTCCATGTCTGTCTCTAGTCCTCCTCCCTTGCCTTCCTTACGTTGTCTGTTTGACTGTCTCACTTTTGTCTAAATAAATTCATTGACAATGAGGTTAGGTTAGGTTTGGTTTACAGGTTTATAGGTTTTATGCCTTATAACGGTCAGCCAGACTCTTGCAGACTCTTATGTTTTTATGTGAAAAAAGAACAGGACCAAATGATAAAGGAGAGAGAGACGAGGAAAGGAAAAAGGAAGAAAGGTAAGAAATGATTGAGGAAATGGAGAAAAGAAAGATAAAGAAGAGGAAGAGGTGGAACAAATGATAGAGGAGAGGAAGAGAGGATGCAGGGATGGAGACTGGGCACGAACAGGAGTGGGAAGAAGGCGGAAAAAGAGAGGACCAAGACGAGGATGGACAAAGGGAGATAGGGAGGAAGGCAGCACACACCTTTGCAAGCCCCATCACCCTCCTTAAAAAGTCACCTCGCCTCCTCCCTCCATTCTGTCCTAACCTGATCTCTCTTTATGTCTTGAATGTTTTGGTTTCTTGTTTTATCTGGCAACTTTATCTGTCAAGCCTTTCCCTGTCACTTTCTCGCTGTTTTTACTTACTTTGGGACCTTTTGCTGTCACCTCCACGCTGTTTTATCTGTCTGTCAACGTTTGTCAATGTCCTCACGATTTTGTTTTGTCTTAATTTTTGTTTTTTTCCGTCCAGTCATTTTCCCTCTCTTGTCATCTTATCTGCCCTTGTTTCTTAAGGGCTTTAATGTTTTTTTTATTTTTTGCATTCTTCTTACTCTTTCCTTACTCCTAATCTTTCCTCTTCCTCTTCCATTCCTCTTTATCTTCCCTTTTTGTTGTTTTCCTCTTACTTTCCTTCATATTTTTTATTTTTTTTGTCATATTTTCCTCTTCCGTTCCTCCTTATCTTCCTTTTTTGTCGTTTTCCTCTTCCTTTCCTTTTTATTTTTCCTTTTTTTGTCATATTTTCCTCTTCCGTTCCTTCTTATCTTTCTTTTTTGTCGTTTTCCTCTTCCTTTCCTTTTTATTTTTCCTTTTTTTTTCATATTTTCCTCTTCCGTTCCTTCTTATCTTTCTTTTTTGTCGTTTTCCTCTTCCTCCTTATTTTTCCTTTTTTTGTCATATTTTCCTCTTCCGTTTCCCTTCATCTTGTCTTTTTTTTCTCTCCACTTCTTCTTCCGCACCTCCTTTTCTTTCCTCTTGATTATTTCTTTTACTTTTACTTTCTCCTTCCTCCTTAAAACATCTCTTTTTTCAACCCCTCCTCCTACTCCTCACCTTCTCCTTATCTGATAGTCTGTCTGTCGGTGTGTTCATAAATCAGTAACCATTTCTTTTTATCTCGACTTCCATCGGTAATATTTCTACCTGTCGTTTTCTTAGGTAGGTAGTGATATATTTCTTCCTTTTTTTTGCCTCAGCCTTTTTTCTCACGCCACACTTCGATGCCTTGTTTATTTAGAACTTTTGCTATCTCCCTTTTTCTTTCACGTTTTCTTTTTGATCTATTTTCTTTTTCCTCTTTTTCGCTCTTTCTTACACACTTAAAACACATTTCACGTTTGTTCTTCTTTTTATTCATTTTTTTTTTACCGTTTCTTGTTCATTTTATTTATTTTATTGCTATTCTTTATCATGGTGTTTACTGTGATCTGTTTTACTTTTACTGTCATCTACTTTTACCTTTTGTTATTATTGTTATTATTAATCTCTCCTTTTTTTTGCCTTCGTTTTCCTCCACCGTACTTCCTTATCTTCCCTCATTCATATCTTTTTTTTTCCTCCTCTCCTTTCCTTCTCCTTATCTAGTGGTCGTTTATTATTTAGTTCCTTTATTTTATTAGCATTATTTATTTTGTTATTGCTATGGTTTATATTGTTATTGTTCTTGTACCTGTTGTTATTACTGTTATTATTTTTATTTATATTGCGTCGACCTCTCACCTGTTCTCACTTTCACTCCTTCACCTTTCACGCTTGTTGGTATTCACGATTCCCACACCTGTTGCCCCTCCCCTCACACACACCTGATCCATACACCTGTCTCTTCACACACACACACACACACACACACACACACACCTGCCACTTTACATACCTGTCACTCCACACAAAAGCCTCGTTAAGGGGCAAAGAGAGAGAGAGATACGAGATCTTTCACTCCTGACATGTGTATTAAAGTCCTCAATTTGTCTTCATTTCCGCTTAATGTCTCGTGCTATCTGTGTCCTCGCTTGGCCTCTCTGTTTTTTGTTTTTTTCATCCTCTATTGTTGTTGTTGTTGCTGTTTTTGTTATTGTTTCTACTCTGTCTCTTTCCCGCCAGTGATTCTTCATATTTACTTTTTTGAAATTCGGAGTAGCAACATAGACTTTTTTTTTGCCTTCTCTTCCACTTTCTTTACCGTTTCCTCGTTTTCCCTTCCCATCCTTTTCCCCCTCTCCTTTTTAATTAACACTCAATATTTCTCTCTTCCTCCCCTCCCTTCCTCCCTCCCTCCCTCGCTCCATCATTCATTAATTTCCACCACCCACTTTTCCTCCAACCCTACACCTCACCCTCCTCCACCTCCTCCTCCTCCTCCACCTCCTCCTCCTCCTCCTCCTCCTCCTCCTCCTCCTCCTCTTCCCTTCTTTCTTATCTTCCCCCGACTTCCGCCATTCGTAACCTTCATTCACCTCTCCACCTAACCTTCACTTCTCCATTTGTTATCTCTCCTTCCACTCTCCTTCATCCAAATGCTTCTCTCCACCTCCTTCCACCCGTCATCAATCCTCCACCTCCTCCTTTCCACCTCTTTATATATTTATCTTTCTTTCGTCTTCCTTCTCCTTCCATCTCTTGTCTCTTTCTTCCATCTCTCAGCCCTTCCACTCTTCCTCTTTCCCTCCACCTCCCTCCACTGAGTCCATTTTTCCTCTCCACTTCCCTTCATCACCTGCCTTGCCCTTCGCTGCACTTCTTTTTCTTTCTCTCTTCCTTTCGAATGTTTCTTTTTATTTATTTTACACATTTTTTCTCCCTTAATACACACACACACACACACACACACACACACACACACACACACACACACACACACACACACACACACACACACACACACACACACACACACACACACACACACACACGAGGGAGAAAAAAACTAGTCCTATTTTTTTCATTCACCTTTTGACTTATCTCTCCTTCCCTCCCTTCCCCTATTTCTCCCTGTCCGCCTTCCTCCGTCCCTCTTAACCTTTTTTTCCTCCCCTTTTTGCTTCTTCCCATCACCTTTCTCTCTTCCTTACGACCTCCTTCATTCCTGTTTATCTCCTCTTATTTCCTCTTTCCTTTTCTTTTCTCTCTGTTTCCCTTCTTATCTCTTTCTTCCTCTTATCCTCTCTACCTCCCTTCTTACGCTCCTGCCTCTTGCCCTCTCTCCCTTTCCTGCTTCAGTCCTTCACAGCATCTTCTCTCCTTCTCTCCATCGTTTCCTCCTTTCTTCCTCCTCCGTCCCACGCTTCCTTCTCTACTTCCCTCCCTTCGCTCTTTCTCCTTTCTTAGTCCTCCATCCCTCGCTCTCTTCTCTCCTTCTCTTCCTTCTTCCCTCCTTCCGTCCATCTCTGTCGGGTTATTTATCATTCGTATTTACAAACCTAATTAATCTCCTTCCTGACAGCGCTGACTAAGGTATCTCTCTCTCTCTCTCTCTCTCTCTCTCTCTCTCTCTCTCTCTCTCTCTCTCTCTCTCTCTCTCTCTCTCTCTCTCTCTCTCTCTCTCTCTCTCTATCTCTCTCTCTCTCTCTCTCTCTCTCTCTCTCTCTCTCTCTCTCTCTCTCTCTCTCTCTCTCTCTCTCTCTCTCTCTCTCTCTCTCTCTCTCTCTCTCTCTCTCACACATACCTCATACCTCTTAAAAGCAACAGTGCGTTTAAGACTTTTTTACCCTCATACCGCTTACCCTTTTACCTAATATTTTTTACCCAACAGTATTTATTAATCTTTTGCGGTTAATGACCCTTATTAAGTTATTTTTATGTGCGTTAATTCAAACTCTAAAGGTTACGTTCAGTGTTTTTTCCCTCCCTGGTTCGTAAAAATATCCATTATATATTTTTTTACTTATTTTAGTGTGTGTGTGTGTGTGTGTGTGTGTGTGTGTGTGTGTGTGTGTGTGTGTGTGTGTGTGTGTGTGTGTGTGTGTGTGTGTGTGTGTGTGTTTTCCTTTTTTCTTTGCCAGTTCAACCGTGTCTTCGTTTGTTCTCTTTTCATTTGTATCTCATTTATTTACGTCTTTCATCCTATTTAATCTTTTTCTCCCTCCTCCCCCCCCCCCCGACCCTTCCTCTCATGCATCTTTTACTTTTTATATTCCCTTTTACATCTATCTTCACTTTTATATTTAACTTCTCTCTTCCTCTCCTTGCCTACCGCACTCCTCTTTTTCCTTCCCTCCATGTTTGACCTCCTTATTTACTCGTCAATCTTTCTTCCTTAGTCTTTACCTGGAGTGCATTCTTCCCTTCAATCTTAACGTTGCTCTCTCCTCTTTCTTCACCACTCTTCCTCTTTTCATCTATTTTTCCCTCAATTTTTCCCTTCCTCTTTGCCCAACATCTGCTTTATTATTTTCTTCTCTCCCAGCTTAACGTTTCTCTCTCCTTCGTTCTCTCCTCTTTCTTCACCACTCTTCCTCTTTTCATCTATTTTTCCCTCCATTTTTCCACTCCTCTTTGCCCAACGTCTGCATTATTATTTTCTTGTTGTGAAGGCTTGTTTGTTCCCTCCTCCGTGCCGCTGTTAAGAGTTAGACGTTAAGAGGACGAGAACAAGGGACGGCAGGTCTAATTACGTTGTTCTGTCAGGTGTAAATGTTTGTTTCTCGGTGGTTATTATTTTGTCCTGTTTTTTTATTTTTTATTTTTTATTTTGTCATGTTTTTCTTGTATTGTCTTTTTTGTCATGTTTTCTTCTTGTTTTTTTTGTGTTTTTTTTTCTTGTCTTCTCACATCTGTGCTATTGTTTGATTCTTTTTCATTAACTTCTGCCTTCTTTTTTAGAGCTTTTTTTTCGTTTCAGTTTGCTTGCTTCTTTCATTGTCATTTATCTCGTTTTTGTCTTTTTTTTTCCCTTTCGGTCAACGCTCTCTCTCTCTCTCTCTCTCTCTCTCTCTCTCTCTCTCTCTCTCTCTCTCTCTCTCTCTCTCTCTCTCTCTATCTCTCTCTCTCTCTCTCTCTCTCTCTCTCTCTCTCTCTCTCTCTCTCTCTCTCTCTCTCTCTCTCTCTCTCTCTCTCTCTCTCTCTCTCCCCTTCTTTCTCCTTTCCCTCCTCTTCCTCTGTCTCCTCCCCCTCTTCTTCTTTTTCCTCTCCCTCGCCCTCCTCTCCATGTTTGGATCTCACCACAATGGGAACTGACTTTTTATCGCCAGGACCTTCACTCGTTTCCCACACAACTCACTCCTAGCTCCACAAACTTGACTTTCCAACTTTAAAATCCATCTGAAATAGAGTCTGGATCGAGGGCTGAAGGGGACGAGGGAGGAGGGAGGTGAAGGAGGTTATGCAGAAGAGGAGGTAGAAGGGGAGGAGAGAAATGTTGGTGCAGGCGGAGATGAGGAGGTAGAGGAGGAGGAGGAGGAGGAGGAAGGCAAGTAAACATGGGAGGATAAACAGAAGTGGAAGCAAGAGGTGGAGTGGAAGGAGGTGGTAATGGTGTTGCCTGGAGGAGAGGAGGTGATGTGCGGATTATTCGTGTTGGTGGAATTGATGGAGGAGGAAGAGAAGGAGGAGGAAGAGGAGACGATGATAGTGATAGAGAACAGTTATATGAAGAATGAATAGGAATAATTAGAACAAGGAAAAACTATAATCATCACCATATGCCAGTGATGGAGAAGGAGGAAGAGGAAAAGGAGAAAGAGTAGAACGCAATCTATGGCAGTGTTAGTATAGAGAACAACTATATGAAGAATGAAGAGTAACAGTTGTAATACACGGATAAAGTATAAACACACAATCATCACCATATTTAACAACAACAAAAGTCAAATTACTCCAATCCAAAACTAAACCCATTCACCGGACAACATAAAACAGCTTCCACTCCATCACAACTCTCAATAGTTTCAGAGAGTGGCGCATCTGTTAGTTCATCACTCACGGGTAACTCTGCCACAGGGGAAATAAACGTATGTGTTGAATTTCACGACTCACCACAGGGACACGGGAACAAGTTAAGCCGCACGAGTTTCCCAATATTCCAAATGGTAGAGAGACTGCCTTTTTTTGTTTGTGTTTTTTTTTCGTAAACATATCTCAGGAGTGAACCTCTTGACTGCGGATATCCTACCAGAAGACATCACCAAGCTACAGGAATGGAACAAAAAGTGGCTGCTACAATTCAATGAAGAAAATGTAAAGTCATGCACATTTGGAGGGGATATGCAGCACACCAATACCACATGGGAAACACTCCATTCACCACCACAGATGCAGAGAAGGTCCTCAGAGTATGTGTTAACAGGCTACCAATGAAAGCCAAATCCGTGCCAATCGTAGCGGACGGGTTAAGAGGCAGTGAGTCGCCAGAAACAGACACAGACTCCTGCAAGATATAGGGCCAGTTTCACAGTTCCCCATGTTGGGTTAGTAAGCTCCCAAACCAATACCAGAGCCTACGAAATTTCATTGTATAGTGTCTGGTGTTTATATTTAAGCTCACAAATTTGATGAAACTATACAGGAAAAGGCTTGTGTATTTGGTGTGGCATCGAAGACTTCCAAATTTTGGATTGTATGGGATTCTATAGTTTGGTTCGGGCTGTTACGAAGACACTGTGTTGGACTGTGAAATCGGCTCTTAGTTATGTCCCTGGTCTTCCCAAACCCACACCCACACCCACAGTCACATCACACGCCAAGGCTCAATGACCATACGTCATGTCAGATCCCTTTCTTCATGACCTCGATCTCACCTAACCCCACACCTATCCACTCCCACGCCCACACCCACGCCTGAGCCACACAACCACGCCCACATCCCACGCCTCACTTACATTTATACGCATACCTACATACGCTCAGACACGCCCAAACTCCACACGCCTCTTCTTTACTCACACCCACGCCATTCCCACTCACCCACGCCCACAACCTACACCTCACACGTACATCTATACCCCCCCACACACTCACACACACCAAACACCCACATTCACACTCAACACTCACATCCCTTACCCACGCCAGATCCCACACTTTTCCCCACGCCAGCTACCACACTTTCCCCCACGCCCTCGTTCCCTCCCACTCACATACTCGCCTCCCTCCTCCTCCTCCTCCTCACGCTAACTCCATAACTCGCCACACAGGAAACAGAAGCTCTTACACTAATAGTAAAAGATGAACAGGAATAATCTTCTCTCCCTGGATCAGTATTTTATCCACGACTCATCTCCAGGACGCGACCCACCCAAGTTACGGAAGAAAAAGGCGGTGATTATTTTTTTCTTCTTCTCTTTTCGTTTTTAACTTTCGTTTCCTTCGGCGAGGGCAAAGGTGTGGTGGTGGTAAGGGGTAGGAGGGGCGACGTTTGGTGGTGGTGGTGTTAGTGGTGGTCTCGGTGGTGGTGGTGGTGGTGGCGTTGCTGTGGCTTCGCTTCTTTAAAACCCCTCCTTTAAAGCCCTCCTCCTCCTCCTCCTCCTCCTCCTCCTCCTTCTCCTCTTTCACCTTTTCATATTTCTCATTTTCTAGCTCCTTTTCTTTTCCTTTCTCTCTTCCGCCTTTTCATACTCCTTTAGCTCCAACTTTTCCTCCTCCTCTTCCTCCCCCTCCCCCTCCTTCTCCTCCTCCTCCTCCTCCTCCTCCTCCTCCTCGTTTCCTACCATGTACAGTCGGCCATGGAAGTATCAGCCACCGTATGAATGATAGATTTGAGAATGAACGAAAACTAAAGAGGATCGAAGTGGGTTACTGTGGATTGCGTATGTTTTCACCTATTTTCATCTTTCTACTTGTGCTGGGGGTGAAATTTTCTTTATTTCTATTTTTTCTTTGTTTCATTCGTTCTCCTTTTTTCTTCTTTTTTCTTTGTTCTTTCTTTCTTTCTTTCTTTCTTTCTCTCTATGGAATATTCATCTGAGTCGGTGCTTTTGACACGTGATCCACCGACCGATTGGGGGAGAGATGAGGGAGAGGAGGAAGGGATGGAGAAATAGTAGGGAGTGGGGGAAGTGAAAAGAGGCAGAGGACATTTAAAGGATTAGGGAGTAGGAGGGTTAAGAAGTGGGAAAACTAAAGGGGGGTAAAGAAAAAAAAAGGTTAAAAGGAAAATGAGAGGAAATGGAAGGAATGATTGAAGAAAAGGAGAGAAAAAAGGGGCTACGTAGGATTTAGATGAAGAAAAGGAATAGGGCTGGAGGGGAATGAGAGAAGTAGTAGTAGTAATCGTAATAGTAGTAGTAGTAGTAGTAGTAGTAGTAGTAGTAGTAGATGAAGATGACGAACAAGAAAATGAGAAGAAAAGAATCGGAAGGAAAAATTATAAAATACACTAATAAAATAACAAGCGATAGAAGTAAAAAAAAAAAAAACATAACATAGAGGATAATAAAAAAAAGTAAGATTAAAAAGGGAAAACAAAGCAGAAAGTTACCTGTACCGCCCATCTTACGTGCCTTCCCCTCTCCATTGTTACCTGTTGCTCTCCCAAAACCAGGAAGTCGAGTCCACCTGCCCGGGAGATAGAAGCGAGTCCACCTGTGTCGCGAGGGGCGGGGAGGGAAAACACTGGGCGCTTGATTTTCGCTTGCCATGTACGCCCCGAGGATGTGTGTGTGTGTGTGTGTGTGTGTCTGTGTGTGTGTGTGTGTGTGTGTGTGTGTGTGTGTGTGTGTGTTTTGATGTAGTTTTGTTTATCTCCGAAGTTTTGATGATGCTGTTGTGTTTTGAAGCTACAAATGCCAAGCTCCCATCACTTTCCCATCGCCACTCCATCAATATTCCATCATCACTGACCTGTATATCATCCTACCACCCTCTCATCCACCCCCCTTCCACCCTTCCACCCTGCCCTTCCAAGCTATCTGTCACCACCGAATATCTAATCCATCCTCACTCTGCCATGGTTCTCTCTCTCTCTCTCTCTCTCTCTCTCTCTCTCTCTCTCTCTCTCTCTCTCTCTCTCTCTCTCTCTCTCTCTCTCTCTCTCTCTCTCTCTCTCTCTCTCTCTCTCTCTCTCTCTCTCTCTCTCTCTCTCTCTCTCTCTCTCTCTCTCTCTCTCTCTCTCTCTCTCTCTCTCTCTCTCTCTCTCTCTCTCTCTCTCTCTCTCTCTCTCTCTCTCTCTCTCTCTCTCTCTCTCTCTCTCTCTCTCTCTCTCTCTCTCTCTCTCTCTCTCTCTCTCTCTCTCTCTCTCTCTCTCTCTCTCTCTCTCTCTCTCTCTCCCATCATCACTAAATCACCTACCCACACACCCATAGCTGAAGACTCGGCTTCCTCCTCCTCCTCCTCCTCCTCCTCCTCCTCCTATGCTACGAAAATGATTCTACGCTTGTGGGCCTTGCCGTATGAAGAACGACTCAGGCGACTCCATCTTTTTCAACGCAAAAGAGACGCTTGACTAGCTAAAGAATTTCAGTAACATATCTCACTCCAAGCTTATTGAGCCCCAAACCAACTCAAGAACTAGAACAGTGGTGTATCCATTCAAGCGAAGCGATGCAATACAGACATTGGAAGACGTATCTTCTCAAACAAGTCCTTGGCCACAACACTGAAGGGAAATGCTCGTGGCCAGCCTCTGGTCTCTAGATTAATTGGAATATTCCCAAGTTACTGCTTCCCCTTCTGATATGTGTGTGTGTGTGTGTGTGTGTGTGTGTGTGTGTGTGTGTGTGTGTGTGTGTGTGTGTGTGTGTGTGTGTGTGTGTGTGTGTGTGTGTGTGTGTGTGTGTGTGTGTGTGTGTGTGTGTGTGTGTGTGTGTGTGTGTGTGTGTGTGTGTGTGTGTGTGTGTGTATGCGCGCGCGCGTTGGGTGAGAAGAGAAGAAAAGGTGAGGAGAGTGGGAGGTGATGGATAAGGTAGAAAGCGGGCAAAGATATGTAGGAAATGAGAAAGGGAGAATAGAGGTGATAAAAAGGAGTAAAGGTTGATGAATGAGAAAACTAAACACCAGAGAAAGTGGGAAAATCATTGAGTCAGAGAAATTGTAACCTACTTGAGGGGGTCTGTAGTGATAGAGAGGAGGAGGAGGAGGAGGGAGAAGTAAGGAGGGTAGAAGAGGGACGCAAGATGGACGAGGAATATTGAGGGAAGTCAAGTGGATCTGAACAGCCGAGGAGGAGGAGGAAACTCGTGGTGTTGAGGAGAGTTTAGTCAACCATTCAAGACATAGTTTGTTAAAGAGACCAATTTGCTGTGAGTTTGAATTTCTCTGTCAACAAACGCAACAACAGTTACTACTACTACTACTACTACTACTACTTAACTGCCACCACTGCTTTTACTGCGTCCACAAAGCAAAACAAAATCTCCACCAGTTAGAAGGTGTCAAGGGAAGCATATTCTCTCGCCACGCAGTTTATTGGCCCCAACCTCACCAACGTCTCTCTACGTCAACCGGCTTTATTACCACTTAAAATAATCTCACACACAGTTTTATAGGTTTAAGGCTTCTATTTCTACTACCGCTGCTTCTACTACTACTACTACTACTACTACTACTACTACTACTGCTACTACTACTACTACTACTCACACACACACACACACACACACGGAGGGTTATTGATGCAGACGTGCCTGAGTTTGGTATACACAAGTATCTTTTATTACTCTTTTTGCCAAAACTGTTCTCTCTCTCTCTCTCTCTCTCTCTCTCTCTCTCTCTCTCTCTCTCTCTCTCTCTCTCTCTCTCTCTCTCTCTCTCTCTCTCTCTCTCTCTCTCTCTCTCTCTCTCTCTCTCTCTCTCTCTCTCTCTCTCTCTCTCTCTCTCTCTCTCTCTCTCTCGTTCAAATTTTCCTCTTATTTCTTTTTACTTTCTTTCCTACTTTCAAATTTACTCTTTCACGTTCATTATTTATAGTTTTCCTCCTCCTCCTCTTCCTCCTCCTCCTCCTCCTCCTCCTCCTCCGCCTCCTCCTCCTCCTCTTCCTCTTCTTTCCATTTTGGTTATCCTGTTGCCATGGCGGCTACATCAGTTGTGCGGAAAAAGCCACACACTCAAGTGGAGTTGGATTCCACAGAAACCTTTAGAAGTTCTCTTAAGACGTTCGTTTTATCGCCCAAAATCTTCCCGTTTCTGTTATTTTCTTTTAACTTTCGTTCTTTCCATTTTCTCATATCTTCCTATCTACTTTAATATTTTCCTTTATTTCCTCGTTTTCCTAACCATGCCCATGCCCTCTTTTCCTCTCTTCTCTATTAACTTGCACCTTCCTTGTTCTCTTATCATCCTTCTTTGTGTAATAGCTTCCTTTCCTCCTCTTTATCCCTTTATTTTAACCTTCCCATGCATATTTTGTAATTTTCATCGTAACTGATATTCTTGTATAACCTCTAATTCCTTCCCTCCCTCCTTTCGTTACCCTTGATTCACGCCGGTGCAGTCTCGTCCTTCTTCCTGTCTCGGCCACCGTCCAAGTACTCATTAAGCTTCACGTCTTCTCATCTTTGGTATGGGTCATGCCTCTCAAGTCCAGAAGATCCAAAGATGATTTATTATACTACAGAACAATGTATCCCTCCTATAATAATTGCTTTAGTAACCAAATAACTTTTACTTCACATATGGACTTCTTTGTTTATTCTGTCATCATTTAGGTTTTCTCTGTTAATTTTCTTTTGATTCTTGCTCTTAAGTACACACACTACACCCTTCCTCCCCCTTCATTCCTCCCTGTGATGTATCCTCATTCTGACTCATTATGTTTGCGTCTTCGAGTAACAAACACAACCCATCATGTTCAATTTTTAATAAAACGAACTTAACCTCCAGTGCTGTCATCCATCCGTTTCCTGGGCTATTTAAAGGACAGACATTTCCTTTTCCTTTTCTCGTTCCTGGCATTTTCTGGGAAGCGGACAACAGCGCCCTTTCTTCGTCCCAACCAATTTTTGCAGTGTTGCGGGTTCGCCGGAATTTGTACGGGTGCTTATTTTGGCGGGTGTGATATTAACACTCGCAAGGGAGGAAGAAAGAGAAAGAAAGTATGAAAGAAAGAACGAGAGAAAGAAAATAAGAAAGAAAGAGAGAATGAAAGAAAGAAAGAAAGAAAGAAAATAAGAATGGAAGAAGGGAGAGAAGGAAAGATGAAAAACGCTAAAGATGAAAAGAAGGAAATAAATAAATAAATATGAAAAGAAGAAAAGATGAAAAGACGGAAAGAAATAAAAACGAAATGAAAGAAACAAAAATAGGGAAAGAAAAGAACGAGACAAAGAAAATGAGAAATAAAAAAAAATAAAAAAGAAGGAAATCAATAAAAAAAGAACTTTAGAAGCAAAGAAATAAATAAAGAAAAAAGAAAGGAAGAAATACTGAGAAAAAGAAAGAAAGAAAGAAAAAAGGAAATAAGTATTTAACAAGAAAGAAAAAGAAAAAAAGTAAGATAAAAAAGAGGAAAAGAAAGAAACGCAAAAAAAAACGAACAAAAAAATAAAGGAGAAGAAAAGAAAAGAAAAAAGAAAGAAAGAAGGAAAAAAAGAAAGTGAGAGAGATAATATAATATAGATGAGTTTACACACAGCCAAAATTAACCATATCTTGCACCACCATTAGCATTACCAACTTCATATCTGCGCCATACCTTCAACGCTGCTAACACCGCCGCGCCTGCAACCTCCCATTAATAAAACAAACTGCCGTCCCGTAAATCGCCTTATATATCGTGCGCGGCAGTCCGGGTCTCCGCGCCGAGGAAGGGAAAGGCGGAATGCTACACGGTTCGGCTTGCAACCTCGCATGTGGCTGATCCCTTCCGCGCGAGGAAATTTAGTGAGGAGGAGAAATATTCACCAAGACAAGATAACCGAAGTCAATAATGTAAATGCTCGTAAATTATTCAACGGGTATGGAAAGTTGGGAAGCCATTACAGAAAGAAGAAAGATATGAGAACAAGGATGGTGCTAGTTAGTAAAGAAGATAGGATAAAGTAAGCAAGGGAATGGTTAGAAAAACGCAGAAAGGAAGATATTAAGAAAAGAAGGAAGATATGAGAACCGGAAGTTAAAAGAAAATATCAGAAATGGGAAGATTTTGCTCCATGTCTTTTCCAAATTTTACACTACTTTTTTTTTTTTGTCAACGGATAGGAAAAGTTGATTAAATTTTTTGCGCAGAGTTTTCCAAATTTTACACTCGACTCCTTTCTTTCTCAATGGATAAGAAAAGTTGGTGTAATTGTACTCCAAAGTTTTCCATGCCTTTCCCTGAACGCAATTTTTTTCAATCCAAGGTAAAGGAAGAAAAGACAGTGGGTCAATGGAAAAGGTACAGCTGGGGAAGAGAAAAGACTCCTCAATCCTCCTCTACCACTCTTGATCCTCCTTTATATCGATCTTCCATGACTTTTCCAACCTATTCATATTCTGCATTCTTTTCTCCTATCCTTCCACAGCCTTTATCCTCTCCCTTTCCTTCCTGTCTCCCTGCCTTTCTTCCTCTACGCCTCCTTCCTCTCCCACGCCACGCTCCCGCTCGTGCCTTGAATGTATCGCTGTTGTACCATTTACTGTTTCGCAATATATTCTGCTTGTTTTCCTGAGTTTGTACACACACACACACACACACACACACACACACACACACACACACACACACACACACACACACACACACAAACACACACACTACGTTTATCTTCCCCTGCCCTGTGAGTGAGGAACCTTGGAACCTGCGCACCCTTTGTGTATTAAGATGGGCTCAAACCAAGTCACCGTTTGCCCCTCCCTTCTCCTTCACCTGCTCACCTGCCCCTCGCGCGCACCTGGCCACCGTTTTCTGTTATCACGCAGAGTTTGTTTATCTGAGGAAGCGACGCAGACCACCAGGATAGGAGCATATAGAGGATGGTATATTTGTCTTTGTCCGTGTGTCTGAGTGATTGTCTCTTTCAATCAAATCTATATCAATTTCCTCCCTCTTCTTCTTTTTGATCTAATTTTTCTAACTTGCTCTGCTGCTGGTATGTGTGTGTGTGTGTGTGTGTGTGTCTGCAAGCAAACTCATGAGAACAACAGAGTCAAAATATATTGCGACATTCTAAAGTTTATAACAGCGATACATGCGAGGTACGAGCGGACGCGTGGCTTGGGAGAGGAAGGCGGCGGACGGGAAGGGAGGAAGGCAGCGAGACAGTAGGAAAGGGAAAAGACAAAGACTGAAGCAGAATAGGAAGAATGGGTGGGGGATTGAAATAGATAGGAATAGTCATGGTGGGTCGAGATGTAAGGGGACCAGGAGAGGGATAGAAGACAATTTAAGAGATAGGGGAGGAAGAAAGACAGCTAGACGGTAGGAAAAGAAGAAGACAAAGGCTGAAGTAGAACAGGAGGAATGAGTTGATGATAGAAATTGATAGGAATAGTCATGGTAGGTCGAGGTAGAGGACGATCAAGAGAGGGCTAGAAGAGGGTAGTAGTTAAAAGGGAAAGATTATGAGAACAAGGAATGAGAAGCGGAAGAGAAAGATAAATGTTTAGAAGTGGAAAAGGTGGGAGTTGCAATAATAAAAAGAAAGAAAACACCCAAAATAAGCAAGAACGGAAGGAGAAAAGATAGTGAAAGGAAGAATGAGGAAGAGGGCAATAAAGTGGATGAATGTAATAATAATGATGATCACGGAGAAGGAGGAAGAGGAGGAAGAAAAGAAGGAAAAGGAGAAACGGAGAAAGGAAACTATACTCGTTCACTGCTAGTTTCTGTGTGTGTGTGTGTGTGAGAGAGAGAGATACAAGGCAATTATTAAGTTTGTCCGTGTCCTTCCAACCAAACACACACACACACACACACACACACACAGACAACAATAATAAACTACAGTCAGACCAGTTCCTTCTATTCTTGTATCTATATCTGGAGTCGTTTCCCAGACACGCTTGGTGCCTCCTCCCTCAACAGGAGCCACCCAGACGCACATTAAAAAGGTTCTCCAAGAGGTTACAGTGCGCGTGGTATTTACTTTCCTTCATAACGGCATTCTTCTGTTTCCCTGAAGTGGCTGGTGGAACGGGAGACTTCGATGGGAATGATAAATAGATAGATAAATAGATAGATAGACAGGTAGATAGGTAAATGGATAAATAAATGGATAGATACATAGAAATTATATATAAAGAATCAGACATATAGGCAGACAGACAGATTGGCGGACTGACAAGCACGGAATATTGAAATGAAATGGGATGTGACGGAGAATGAGACCAAAGAGTTAATAAGTCGGCAAGATTCACAATATTGAGCCATTTAGGAAAGAATATATAGCAAGAAAAAAATGTCCGAAGTATGATATCGAAAAAAAAAAATCATTTAGGCTATGTATTATTGGAGTGCATGTAAAGAAGGAGATTAATTATTTTCTTCAAGTTCCCGTTTCATTTATGTTTTCTTTATCGTTATTTTTTTTTAGTTAGCTCTTATTTTATTTCCTAACTTTGATTGGTCTTCTGATCCTTTTTATTCTCTATTCAATGCAATTATTTTTTCCGGTGACCCATATCGCTATTGTTCTCGTTTTGTCATAAATTATTTTTCGTTTTCATGTTTAGCGTAAAAGTCTGCGTGTTGTGTTTGCCTGTGTTCAAGTTAATTTCTCCTTTTTGTCCATTGTATCCTGTTTTCTTAATGTGTGTGTTAATGTCTGTCTATTTTGTGACTATCGGCAGGTATGTTTGTCTGTCTGGGTGTCTGTCACTCTGTCTTTCATCCTCCCATTTCTGTTTTAGTTTCAGTTTTCAATTTCATTCAACGATTCTATTAGTTGACTCCCCCTTTTTTTCTTTATTTTTCTGTTTCTTTCATCCTTCTCCCTTTCCTTCCTCCCTACTTTCCCTAATTCTGTTTAGTCATCTATCCTTCACTTCACTCTTCTCCGCATTTTTCTTTCTTACATTCATTCTGCTAAGTCATTTTCCCTTCACTTCGCCCTTTTTCCCACCTCCCTCATTCCTTTCTACATTCAGTTTATTCCCCTTATTTCACCCTTCCATTTTCCTTTCCTTCGTCTTACATTCTTTCATTCTGTTTACAAACCATCCCTTCCTTCCCTTTCTTCTCTTTCTTCTCATCGTCTGTCCTTACACTGCCCCCCCCCCACCCCCCCTCTTCGTGCTACCCTTCCTCCGTCATCTCCTTCCCTGTCCTCCCCTTCCTCGCCTCCTCCGCCAATCCCCTTTCCTGTCCTCCCCTTCCTCGCCTCCTCCGCCAATCCCCTTTCCTGTCCTCCCCTTCCTCGCCTCCTCCGCCAATCCCCTTTCCTGTCCTCCCCTTCCTCGCCTCCTCCGCCTATTTCCTTTCCTGTCCTCCCCTTCCTGCTCTCCGTCTCCCATCTCCTTTCCTGTTCTCCTCTTCCTCTTCTCCCTCCGCCCATCTTCTTTCCTCTCCTCCCCTTCCTTCTCTCCTTTCCCCATCTCCTTTCCTGTCCTCCCCTTCCTCTTCTCCCTCCGCCCATTTCCTTTCCTGTACTTTCCTGACTTGCCTCCTCCGCTCATTTCCTTCCCTGTGTTCCCTTCCTTTCCCTTCCTCCGCCCATCTTTCCCGTCCTCCCCTTCCTTCCCTCTCTCCGCCCATCTTCCTTTCTGTACTTTCCTGACTTGCCTCCTTCGCCCATTTCCTTTCCTGTGCTCTCCCTCCTGGACCCCCCCACGCCCATTCTCGCCTAACAAACACACTAATGACGCTATCGCTCACTTGGGGTAATAAACGGGAGATAAGAAAGATTAGGCAGGGACTCAAGGACATAAGCTGCCTCTCCTCCTTCCCTTCTTCCTGCTGCTTCCTCTTGTTACTTCCGCTCTTCCTGACTTACCCTTGTTTCCTCCTCCTCCTCCTCCTCCTCCTCCTCCAGTTGTTCTCTCACCCTCTCACATTCGCCTTCCTTCCTTTTTTTTCTTCATTCATATCACTAAGCTCTTGACGATAGTATTGATGATAATGATGATAACTATTGAGAGAGAGAGAGAGATGGCACCCTCTCCATTTTCTCTCCTTTCTGTCCTTAATCCTGCTTTTCTCTCTCAGCCACTTCCGTCTCTCCCTCAGCTTCTCCCTCCTCCTTCTTCTCCTCTCCTCCTCCTCCTCCTCCTCCTCCTCCTCCTCTCCTCTTTGTCCACCTCCCCTCCTCTTTCTCCACACGCCTCATTATCAAGTCTTAACAACACCTCTGCCAGCTTACACAAGGGACTTAGGTCTATGGGGAAGGTGAAACACGAGAAGGCACTTAATGTTAGGTGGTGGTCGTGGTAATAGTAGTAGTAGTAGTAGTAGCAGCAGTAGTAGTAGTAGTAGTAGTAGTAGTGTGTGGGGGGGGGGAGGTCTGAGCTCTTACGGACTCCCTTCTCGATATCTCCCGTTCTTTTCTACTCTTGTTTCTTTTTTTCCTTTTCCAACTTTCTGTTTCTTAGCTTCGTTTTCTTAGTCCATATTTTTTTCCTTTTATGCATTTTCACACTCCATCTGGTTTCTTTCTTTTCCTTCTTATACTCCTGTTCTTCTCATCCTCCTTCTCGATGCCCTCTGTTCTCTCTAGACACTCTCAACCTTTCCTAAGTGAGTGACGATGTTTCATAAAAAGACTCACACCTTATAGCAGACGCCTCTCTACAACTCCCCCCCTCCCTCCCTTACCCTCCTATGCCTGACACACTTGACGTAGACAAAGACGAGAGGGGACGACGTGGGAGGAAGATGGAGTAGCATGGGAGTAGCAAGGGAGGAAAATAAAAGTAGCCGGTGTTTGTTGTGCTCTGGGAGGAAAATGTGCTTGTTTTATGTTGTCTTTGTTGTTGGTTGCTCATTATTTCCTTAGTTTTTTTCTTTCTTTCTCTCCTCTTTCTTTCTTTTTTAATTTTCTTTCTTTTTCTTTCGTTAGTTCGTTCGCTCGTTTGCTCGTTCTTATTTTCTCTTTCTTACTTTCTTTCTTTTTTTTCTTTCTTTCGTTCGCTCGCTCGTTCGTTCTTATTTTCTTTCTTTCTACTTAATTTCTTGTTTTATATCTGTTGTTCTTTTCTTTCCTCCGCGTCCTTCTCCTCCTCTTACTCCTCTGCTTATTGATTAGCTTT